>NW_025222233.1:3716233-3789475 GCF_014066325.1 Apis laboriosa
TATATATATATATATATATATATATATACACATATATATACGTATATATAAATGCAAGTTGTATCTGCAGGTAGGACGTGCGACGATTGATTTATTTATTAAATCGTGAATCATGACGGCGCGGAAAATCGTACGTATATAATTGTGACGTGTTTTCAACGTAGGTAGACCTAGCCGTTCGACCAACGCCACGCACTAATCCCTGCTTTATTTAGAATGGGACAATATTAAATGGACATTGACACGGTGCATAGGAGGTGCAAGTTTCTAGCCAAACTAAACGCAGGTAGAGAATCCTCCGAAGAGAGCGCGGAAGGGGTTACCTATCAAGCAGGCGGCGGCGGCGGCAGCGGCGGCGGCGGCGGGGGAGGGGGAGATGAGACAAGTGCAACTACGGGACGTCATTTCATTCGGCAATGTCCATTTAATTCAGGGATTATCGTCGATGAGAAGGTAAGCCATCAAATGTTCCATTCTGTGCACGGTGTGCATGGTCACATCGACGAGCAATAACGACGATTATTATCATTAATTTACACATATGGGGGACGAAAGCGTTTTTTTACACTATTCTCCGAGCTATGGAAAATGCGATCGGTAATGGAAGAAGAGGAGAATGAAAAGAGAGAAGGAGAAAAGTGTGGACTTAACCGAATGTCGCGTAAAAATGGTACAGTGGATGGCTGTCTCCTCTAAAGGGATAATTTCTTCTCTATGGAAATTTGTCTTGCTTTGTACACTGATTTTGAAATGCAAGGTCATTGACTCGACAAAAAATTATATATGTATATATATATATATATATAAAATATATAGACATTGAACTATACTCACATTAGTCCTCTAGAGCCACGTGGTCGTTCCGATTGCGTACTGAAGGCACTGCTCGTCACGGAGGCTACACTCTCCATATCTGAGTCACCGAGATCTCCAAGTACGTCTTTGTCGGGACTTAAGTGTCCCCTTCGCGGTCTGTGCATTCGATAAGCGTGACTGTGCGGCAACGATAACGGATCGTGATCTATCGAGAGCAGATCCGAGTCCGACAGACCGCTATAATGTCTTTCCCAACCTGAAAGAAAACCTGAGAATCATCCCTCCCTCCCTTTGAGAATAGAAGAGAGATTCGACTCGACTCGAAAAAAATAAAAGTTGAAAACTATTTGCAAAAATTCTACACCTCCAAAATTTTATTATACACCGCGTCAAATTACATCCAAATACCGAATTTAACAACGTCTTTAATTACGAACTCGTGCCGGGCTTATTCGTCCCGGCCAGAAATTTCGGAAAACAGGGTCAATTAGGGTTGCGGATTTTCACGAGGTTATATTAATGTTCCCGTATCGCAAACTGTGGTATTCGAAAACTTTCGAATTAATATTCCGTAAAAGTAGGAGGAGTACCGCTCACCTCCCATCCCCGTACTCCTGTACGTGTGCACCTGTCTACTTCGGTGTCTCATGAATCTGGCCCGCTCCTCGAGATCCTGGACAGCCCTTTCCTTCAGGGCGGAGGGGATCAGAGGCAGCTGCCTCTTCTTCGGGCTACCGGTGGGAGTGGCTGTCGCCGACCTCGAGCTGAATCTGGAGAAAATCAACGTGGAAAACAACGTCCTCGTGTTTTTTCTTTTTTTTTTTTTCTTCGTTCGATCCTCGCGTACCTGGGTGGAACGAAGCCGTGCGAGTAGGGCATGGATCTGTGCTCAGGCGGGGACAGAGAGCGATGACCGGTGGGACTCTGAGACCTTCCGCGATACCGAAGGCTCGGCGAATCCATGGGCGCTGCGCTGTGCGACCTGTGGCTCATCATTCCTCGATGAATATCGTCCTGGGAATCAAATATATTTAACCGTCACCCCATATTCCATATCCCCATATTCCATAGATGGGAACGAATCGATAATCGCGACCGCACAGACGTTGGATAAGAGCGGCGAAAGGAAGCTATGCGACGAAAATAGATAAATAGAGAATAACTGTTTCAGAAACAGTTCGAGGAAAATATTACATCGCGTAATGTAATTAAAAGTTTCGCGGCGTAGCTCCCTTCGAGGGACGTCCAAAGACGATTCTTTTCTTTTTTGGCAAACGAAATCTATCCGTTCCTCCAAAACCGTTCCTCGACCGATCGTTAAATTCTCGGAACGGAGAGGAGGGAAACGCGGTCGGGTTGGGAAAAATCGGGTGCAAAATGACGCAGCAACGACTCACCTTGCGATAGGTCTGGTAACCAGAAATAGACGCCGGTTGATCCCGTATAAGGGCCCGTTTACGCCCCTGCGGCGACATGTCCCTTCGACTTCGATGCTCCCCGTCCATGCAGAGCTCCCTTTCCGGCGGGGGGCTAGAATAGTGGCTGCTCCGGCATGCGTTCATTTTTTCGCCGATTAGTGATCGTCGTGTTACCCTTTTTTTTTTTCTTTTTTTTTTTTTCTTTTTTTATTTATTTTTATAGATGCGTTCAAAATATGGGCGGAGGGGTAAGGCGAGTGCTTGTGATCTCTCGCGCTAGATTACAGAGTGCATGCGGCCAGGCTGGTTCTCATTTTGCGATGCTTTATCAAATATGCATTCTCTACGCTCTGCGCGTTGCAACCGTGGCGCGGTTCTATCCGCGTACGACTGGTTACACACGAACGAGCTCGGTAAGCGACAGACCATGGCACAGAGGACACGCTCTACTACGTGGCGGAAACAATAATGGATAAACGCAAGAAGGTGTTCTCCGTATTTGGGGTAAAAAAAAAAAAAAAAAAAAAAAAAAAAAAAANAAAAAAAAAAAAAAAAGAAAGGCGATCGGTCGGTCAAAGTTTTTCAAAAAAAGCTCGAGCCAGCTTGTTCCCTTCGAATATGTATTTCTGTACGTTCTATTCTTTTACGACCGTTAACCGTTTCAACCCTTACAATGGAACAATTTACAATTCGATTTTCGAATGGAATCTCGAGATTCCAACAGACGATGCACTTTAATCGAACGATTCGATCAAACCGATTTATTTCCAGGATTCACTTTCGCAACATTTTATGTTTCCACCCGTGGATATTTCCATCGTAGAACACCGTGGAAACGAATTAATTTCGATATACCGATTACCTCGTTCCGCGGAAAAGGCTGGTAAACGCTAGTATCGATCCGCGAAGCACGTAATGAAACCGAGTGGTCGCGATCCACGCGCGAAACTGCACCCTTAGTTGGCAATAAAAGCGGACCAAATAAGACCGTAGCTTGGACCGTTGTCCGTGGTGTCCTCCTCCACGGTGGAGGGGCAGTTTCCAGTTGTTGGCAAGAAGAAGCTACTCGGTAAAGTAAGGGTGGTTTGGCTGCTGTAAACAATGGTCCCGCGGCTGATCAACCGAGCCAAATGCGTAGGGAAGCGGTGGCGGGGGAGATTGATCGCGCGCGAATCATTGGCGCTACGTAGCCGACGATCCGTAGTTTCCGCTTCCTGGCAACGATGGCACACCAATAAGCATCGACGGAACTGGACGTTGCCCAACAACAAATTTCGAATCGGTGAAAAAAAAAAAAAAAAAGAAAGAAAAGCATTGTCGGGACGGAAAAGGGGGAAAGAACAGAGAAACGGAGCCACCCCGGCCGATGCATCGCGTTTGCACTAAGCGTTACTAAAAAGCCATGTCCTCGCGCAAATCTAAGTCTCGTTTTTTTTTTCTTTTTTTTTTTTTTTTAAACGTGGAGAGATGCAAGAAGCGATGACATGATGACGCCTACGTGTGTCTACATGATCGGTGACCTACTGAATCTCTGCGCCTAACTAACTCGTCTTCTTTTCCTTTTCTTTTTTTTTTTTTTTTTGCGCTTTTTTCTTCCTCTTTTGTTTCTTTCTTTTTTTTTCTCTCTCAATTTTTCGTCCAATCGTCTCCATCCGAGTGGTGGTCACTCGACGAGAAACGAAACTAACGGTTTCTCCTCGATGAGCGAAACGCTGAACTCGTTTTTTCTTTCTTTTCTTTTCTTTTTTTTCGTTTATTTATTTCTATCGTTTACTCGATCGGTGCACATACGACGATCCGCGCGCAAGCGAAGAGGAGCACCAAGAGGACGAGAGTAGAAGCAACCACGAGCAACTAATACGGGGGTAGTTGGAGCTGCGTGATCCCTTGCTTCGGAAGCGACTCGAATACGTCTCGAAGAGTACGTGTATTATTATCAACGAACGTTACCTCGCGAATTTCCAACATTTCCGTACTAGATATAGCAACCCAGTTCGAATATTATTATTTCGATATAGGATCAAATATTATTCAAATATAACAAGTTTATCGTGGAACGAACAAGAACGGCTAGGTTCGAAAAATTTTCCCCAACGATTCTACTTGATGAATTCCTTCTGTTGTTGTTGTTGTTGTTGTTGTCGGCGATGCAACGCGGACACGAATGATTTTTATCGTTGGATGCGTGGAGGATCGAACGTGGGTTTGTTCCTAGATTTCCCACGTTTCTCTTCGATAATGACGCGCGAAACTCCGGCCGTGGTCGTTAGTCGTTCGACCGTTTTCGAAGGGAAAAAAAGGTGTGGAAAAATATGGTCTGGCAAACACGCGCTCTAATCTCTTTGAATAACGGCATTTCTTTGATTCATTTTTGCGAACGGCTCTGTTCTCGTCGATCTAACTCGTCAGAAGGGGAGGAGGGAAGGGAAGGGAATTTCATCTACACGCTACCTTCAATCTAGCATAGCGAGGACGCAAGAACGCGCGTGCTTGCGTGTGAGAGAGAGGAGGAAATATAAGTTTTAATGGCCGTACCGTTTATAATTTGACGACATATTATGAAACCTAAAAAATAAACAAACAAAGAAGAGATAAATAAGAAAGGAAAAATCGATCGAGGAGGGGGAGGAGGAGGGAAGGAGGGAGAGATTGGCTATCGCCAAAAATTAAAACGTCATCATTAGAAATCATTATCGTGTTACGTTCTCAAACGTAAACCTATCATTCGTGGCAATAATCAAGTGTTAACGATGAATGGAAAGAAATATATATATATATATTTCCTCAGAAAAAAAGAAATAATAATAAAGGGGCGGAAAAGGAACGCTAGCGGAAGAAAGAAAAGAGAGTAATCTGATCGTGCGACACGTCGCGGCCGCCGACTCGGCCGACGATGGATTTATTAATGTAACCAGTGAAACCCTTTTCGATAATCCTATTAGACGATATTGAAGGTTATTAAATATCTCTGCAACCCTCGCCTATCCCTCCAACGTGTCGCCTCGAACGTTTCAATTATTCCTTTTCGCGGGCTCGCCTCGGTGTCATCGTCATCGTCCCTTCGGAACGGGGAGGGATGGAAGGAAAGGGAGAGGGGGAAAAAATTGGTCAGCGACTCGCAGATTGAGGCCATCGTGGATTAACGAAGCACGCGCCGTTCCGATTCGTTTCTACAGATTCCTCGACACGACCTCGAGAGGCGGCAGAAATGAATCCGCGTCGCTCCTCGCCGCGTGTGCTCGAAATGAAAAATTGAACGTATCGAGAGAGAGGGAGAGAGAGAGAGAGAGAGAGGGTGGCGGGGAACTCGCGAAACTTTCGGGCGGAAGATCAGCCAACTTTCCTCGGTCATTCGACGCTGCGTCGTGCAATTTTCAACGAGCACCGCCAACTTTCGGATATTATTATTCGAGCACCCTCGAATCGAAGAGGGTCGGGGCACAGATAAGGCGATTGATTACAAACGAAAGCGAACGAGGCGAGGCGTACAGGGTATCCCGAACGGCAATCGCATTTGTTCCGCCACCATCATCCGCGGAATAAATTTACAAAAGTTGGTGGGTGAAATTGGTGGAGAAAAATGGTCGATCGAAAGAGATTTCAAGAGAAGAAAATTGTTCGGGGCACGGCCGAGTGGTAACCTCGTGGTATCTTCGGCAGATGTTCATCAAGATGAGCATCGAATTAGAAACGATACAACGCTCTGAACACTCTTTTCCACGTCACACGCGATGCGACTCCGCGACGAGCCACGTTGCTTTCGCGTCTCACTCGTGATAAACGTTGAATTTCTCGCGAAAAGAGAATTCCGATAGGAGAGGGTGTGGGTGTCGCGCAGCAACGGATCCTCGAAGGTTTAAAAAAAGGAGTCGATTAACTGGTCACAGGCCCGTGACCCATGCCCTCGCGAGCCATTGAATCCGAATGATACCGGTGCTCACAAAAATTCGAGGAAATTGCACGAATTGGGGCAAAAAGCCTTTATTAACCGTCTCGTTCAAAGTGGATTTGTTTAGACACGCCGTTCGACGCGGGGTTACCACCACCGTCCGTAGCCGTGGGCTTCGAATCTCATCCTTTTCGTTTTTCACCTTTTTCTCTCCTTTTTTTTATTTCTCTTTCTCTCTCTCTCTCTCTCTCTCTCTCTCACTCCCCTTTCTCCAATTTGCTCGCCCTTCCGTTTTTCTCACCCCTTTCGCTTCAACTCCGCAACTTTTGGCGATAGTCGGTGTTATTCCGTTTCCCTCCCTTCGGGGAAAAATAAAGGATCGGAAGGCTGGATGCACGAAGAAGGGAGCACTTTGCACTCACAAATAACGATCGGACGTCATCGTTGGAATATTAATATGGATACGGGGCTCGGAGGCTGGCTTCCGCAGCCAGCGGTGGTTGCAGGCCAACTGGCATGTCAATTGGCTTGTTGCCCAGTTTTATAACTTGGCTCCCGGCTTCTCTTTCTCTCCCTTTCTCCCTCCCTCTCTCTCTCTCTCATCTCCCTTTCTCTCTTTCTCTAATTCTCTTCCCCCGCTACACTCTCATTCGCACCCCCGTTGCCCCCGCCGCCATTGTCTCTCTTTCATCGTTGTGGTCGACGGCTTTACGTCACGACGACGCCGTCTTCCGCGAACACACGACACACAAAAACGCCGGTCTATCCCTCCTTTTCTCGCAATTGTCCGGAGATTCACCTGGTGAAATCGAACCTCGAGGAAGAGGGGGAGGGGGAGAATACTTGGGGACCGTTTAAGCGTCGATTATTCCAACACGTGCTTAAAAAGAAATATCTATAGGAATAAAATTCTTGAAATTTTTTTNTTTTTTTTTTTTTTTTTTTTTTATGAATCGAGAATGGCGACGACGAAGAAACGAGAAAAATTTTCGAAAATGATCAATCGTACGATCGAGCTTGAATTTCATCCGGTGTCTTTTCAATATGGAACCGGAACAAGGAGCAACAAAGGTGAACGATACATGGAGGAAACGTTCGAATAGGCTAATCTCGAGTATCTCGTGTTATCGACGATTAAGACCGCGTCGCGTGCCGCCCAGGGAATGACCATTACGACGACAGTTACGGTGCCGATTACGAGACCCGTGAACCAGATCTTAAGTCGGGAATAATAACGCTCGACGGATTAGTAACGCGAGTTTCCGCGTTTGGCCGCGTGGCCAAAGACACGCTACTTAAGGCGCCATTAATTCCTCGCGAAACGCACCCGCATCGAATCTTGCACGACTCTTCCTTTCTCCTTCTCTTTCTCTTTCTTTCTCTCTGTTCCTGTACAAAATTTCTTCGTCGAACGATGGATTCGCGAGAATAATTCGTCTAATCTCGTGGTGTCCTCTTAGGGCAGGAAGTTTGAAACCACCCCATAAATAAATTTCGTTATCACTGTCATTGTTTCTCTTCCTCTTTCCACGATCGAAGAAAGGAAAAAAAAATATTAATATTCCAAATTCACATCTCAGGCTGGAAAGAATCAGCTCCTTCTTTTTTTTTTTTTTTTTTTTTAAGAATATTTCTTCTAACTCGAAGGAAAATCACAAACATCGACTGACGAACCAAGTTTGCTACAAAACAGAAAAAAAAAAAAAACTCATCAAAGCGCATCGATCTACATGCAAATAAACACGATGATAATAAGAGCTACGCGTAGATGCAACTAAACGTGTTTTTAAAGAAAAAAGGAAAGAAAGGAGGGAAACAAAAAAAAAAAAAATAAAAGAAGAAGGCGGTCTCAAACTTTTTGCCCATAACATTTAATTCTATCCGCATCGACGGTGTCTACGTGGCGATCCGCGACTCCCACGAAATCGACGATGTCGGTTTATTTCTCGTTAAACGTTCTCGTATCCGCCCGTGTTCCGTGCAAGATTTCTTTCATGCCAGCCGTGAAAATAGCACGGCGCTTCTCTTTCTCTCTCTCTCTCTCTCTTTCTCTCTCTTGCCCCCAGTTTTATATGTATGTATATATATATATATATATATATATCGTTTCGCGGGAGGGGTTGGTCGGTAGAGTGGTTGGGGAGAGTCGTTCGGGGACGCGACCGTGGAGAGATTTTCGAAGGATGCTCTTACCTGGAGGAACTGCCGATACTGCTTATACTGGCACCGTCAGCTGTTCTCCTTTGCTCCCTGGAGCCGTCGCAGTCCGTGATATCGCATTCGGAAGTGTCAGAGTCGCTGAGCCGCGACGTCGTCGACGGTGGACTGAGATGGCAGTCCACCGGAGTTATCACCATGTCATCGGGCTCCTGATAGTATCTGTGCAACGCGAAATTTAGATCTCACGCTACGCTCTTCTCGCTAGCGCTAGGTGAAAAAGAATCAGCCGAACGGATTCCGCTGAACGAAACACGCCGCGAATAATTTTCTTCCCTTGTTATACTATCCTCGAAATTAGTTTACTCTTTACTTCATCTATCATCTTTTTCTTTTTTCTTTTTTATTCTGTCTATCTATCTATCTATCTATCTATCTATCTCTGTTTATTTATCGATTTACTCCGTTCTCTCTGTTCATTTGACGAGAATATATGTTACCACGCGCGGTTTATTTGATAAAAGGGTAAAACGCACGAGACCGTCGACGGATTCCTTCTCCCTCAGCCTAAAATACTCGGAAAGAAATGGCTGCACGCCTACACAGAGGCCTAGGCCCTTCTCGCAAAGCTCTAGAAGACTCGGTCCCAAGACACATTTTGTATTGCATTCAGCGACTAAGAAGCGCAAAGAGTATTCGTCAGTCACCAATCTCTAAAATAAAATTCTCACCTAGTCTCTCATTGCAACAAGCGGACGAATGCGTTTTTTAGCGATTTGCGTCTCATCTCAGAGGCATGAATAAAGTGAAACATCCTAAGGTATATATTATCGAGAGCTGTTCCACATACCCAATATGCCGGTGCTCGCTATGCCCCGTCAGGGGGTGCCACTCGGCCTCCTCGTCGAAACGCGCCGCCCCGAGCTCGAGCACCACCTCGCCGAGGAAGTCGTTCGTGTCGTATTTCCCGTAATCCCACACAGTGATCTCGAGCGCCCTTTTCCTCAGCTCCGACACCCTCCTTATACCCTCGTAGACGAACGTCTGATTCCACTTCGGGTCGTTCGTGTTGGCCAACGTTTTCGTGCGTCTCTTCGACTTTTCGCTGCCCACGCAGAAGGAAACAGAGAAACGGCGAGATTATAAATTATAATCGCTCTTGGTGGAATCTAGAGGGAATGATATCGACGAGGGGAAGCGGTTAACGAGAGACGACCTCGAAGGGTTAGAGAAGTTTTGATGGCAACATCGTTTGGCAACCCGGCCAAACTGAGCGGCTATCTTTTGGCCCGTGAACGCTTCTTAAGGAAATGATTTATCTTTCTCTGAAAGGAGGACAGTTTCTACGTTTTCGAGGGGGCATCGTATATTCCGTTCTTCTTTTTTCTTTTCTTTTTTTTTCTTCTTTGGGAAAAACTTTCCGCACAATTTCAAATGCACTTCCCTTTCTCTATCGATTCGACGAAAAAGTGGAATTACGTCCTTCTTCACGCGAGAAATTATATATATATATTTAAGGAGAGGAAACGAGTGGAAAGGGACGGTGGAGGCGTATCGGTTTTCAGAGGGGAGGCGATCGAGAACACTCACCTCTTGTCCGGAAGCAGGAAGATCTTGGCGTAGGGATTTCTGGGTTGGCCGTTGCTCCTGGGCGTGAGCCCTGCCGCGCAGATCAACGTGACGATCAACCGTAGCGCCACGGGATCGAAGCTCAGCTTCACCTGGAGATTACCACCGACGTTCGCGTTGCTGGACGCGTGCCGTAAGTGTCTCGCGTGTCCCCGAGCGTGGAAATCCGGCGAGCCAGGCGAGGTCACTAAAACCGAAGGTTTCTCGCGCCTCGCGTCGTACAACTCTGCAAGTGATCGTTCAACGTGCCACGCTAGATTTTAAGATGTTCCTCCTGTAACCTTGCGTGCTTCGAACGGTGGAATTTGGCTACTTTGGGTGTGTTAAAGGGTCTATATATGTATATATATATCTATATGTATGTACATAACGTATATAAAATATAAATATCGTACAATGATACGAGCGAGGAGGAATAAGGGAAGAAGAAAGAGAAAAAAAGTGCAACTAGCTTTTGTATCGCCATCTATAGAAGGTGGATATACGGAAGATTCGCGGACAAACTCGTAAAATGTGGGCAAAACGGGGACGTGGGTTCGACGATCTTTTACTGGGGCACCGAATCTTGGGACAGGGGAGGATGTATATATATATATATATACGGGGAGTATATCGAGTGACGTTCGAGTTACGGGCAAATGCAAGAAATTCGAGGAACTTACGGCCAACATATCTTCGATATAACTTGTTTCCTAGAACGTATAAAACGTTTTCGCGACCGTGAATTTGGATTATTCCGGGTTGGTCGTATGGATTACGTATGGATCTTACAGCGATTCGACGATTTTCAGGAAGCGGGGATCTGGCCGGGATCCGGTTTAAGGGGAGCGGATTTATAATCCCATGGAAATTCAGATTCAGGATCACGAATTCGGATTCGGATCGCTCCTCGAATCGCTCTAAGACTCGCCGGGTACCCCGTAACTTCCCTTCCATCGCCAGGGTGCGTGTAATGCGATTTTGCGGGCATCCATTCCTCGGGAGGTATATCGCAATTCACGTGCAGGACACGTCTCTTGGTCGCACGAGTGAGAGCAACCCCGTCCCACGCGTAGACATGCGTCGTACGCAGCCGGCGAAAGTTGTTCGCGGATGCGTTTATTACGCAGCTCCGCGTGACTGCTAGGATGGAAAGCGCATACGCACATCTCTAGCGTTGCGTTTTCTCTTCGTGTTCGGTTCCTGAAGGCGTCTGGCGACGATCGGTCGATTTATAAAATAAACATAAAAAACTGCTTCACAATTATTCGACAATCTTTTTTTTTTATATAGAATACAGAAATTAAAAATTAAAGAAAGAGAAAGAGGGGAGACGCGTATCGCCGTTCCCCCGTGCGTTCGAATGCTCGCGAACGGAACGATCGCAAGCAACGTTTAACGCTCGCCGTTGTTTCGTTTGTTTTTTTTTTTTTTTTTTTTTATTGCGATTCGTGATCTTAAGTCACGAACGGTGAGTGCAGCTTTCGAAGAGTCTATAAAGAAAAAAAAGAACGGGTAGAATCGCGCAAAAGAATGGCGCATTATACATTATACGTAAGATTTTGAATGCATTGCGTCCTTGGTGCGAGGCCAATGCGAAGGGGAGAGTTACGAAACGACGCAAAAAAAAAAAAAAAAGATTCAAAGTTGTTCGTCAAAGTTGTTGCTCCCATAAAAAAATACTATGTAAAAATCGTAAAAAAAAACGGCGGTGTTAGCATTGGGACAGAGAGGGGAAGGGGAAGGGGTTGGTGCATCGGCACTACTTTCTAAGCTCTACGACAACATCGATGGATAATACAGAAAGCACGGACGGAATAACAATCCGTAATGGTTCTCTGGTTAAAGCATCGATCTCGATTTCCCGTTGCATCCCCGATAATCGTTGCATTCCGTCCGGGGAATGGCAAATCCTTTCCGGTTTCGCCATCTCCCTTCCGAATCTTCCTCCCCAAGGAAGATTATCGGCAAGAGAAAAAAAGAAAGAGAATAATACAGCGGAAAGATTCGAAAAAAGAGAGGAGGGGGAGGGGGTAACGAGAACCATGAACCACAACACGGACGGGGGTATATAAAACACCGATTATTCAGGGTTCGAGAAATTTAAGAAATTTGAGGCCTACCCCATAGAATACATTTCTTAAGACCTGGAATACGAAAAATCATATAATCTGTGACAATATAGCGTCGCTATCAATGCGCTTAACTATAACTATAGGTATATATAATTAATGGTAACGTGACTAAGGGGGGGAGGAAAAAGGACCCGATCGATATTTCCAATGCTCTCGTGTCAATTCGTGACATTCTTTTTTTATTTCTTTTTCTTTTTCAACAAATTAAAATTTCCCCGATATAGATAAGAATACGACAATACTGTAAATTAAAAATCTCTCTAAATTAGCTCTAGAAATTTTCTATATATATATATATATACTACTACGTAATAGATACTACGCGAAGGTAAAATTGTTGAACGATACAACATCGTATCATTGCGCGACCTCTCTTTTCTACGAAAATAATCAAGAAAAACTCGATCGATCATCGTTCAACAATCACACCCCGTAACGAAAGGGACGCGTGCACTCGCCATTAGACCACCGCACGCGTCCCCTTCCTCTCAAACTACTACTCGTTCTCAACAAATTCCCATAGCACATATCCTAAAGTAGTGTATCTCTATCGCCATTGCCTACCTTCTCTACCTTTGTCGTGTAAACGCGCGTTACGCTCCGGGGACGGTTCGAATTATTATCGTCATTTTTCTTTCTTTTCTTTTTCTTTTCTTCGAACGCATCCGTCACCGTGTGTCACGCTCTATACGTATACGTACATATATATATATATATATATATATATATATATTTATATGTATATATACATATGGTAGCAGGCAAGAAGGGAGACAGAGAAGAGATAGAGAGTGTGAGAAGAGTGAGCAATCTTCCCGAGAGAGAGCGTGTGTGTCCAAGGAGGAATGGAATGGTTAATAAGGATAAAGAAAGAGTGTAGAAGAGAGGGAAGGGGATGAGCGAAGCGCGAAGCGCATAGTCACCTTTGTGATGCTGCGGCCCGGATATCGTCTCCGGGTGCTTTTGCCTCCACTGGGTCTGCGCGGTCTTCCTCACCGCCATCGGCCCCCCGGTCATAGGCCCCCCCGTAGCCATAGGACCCGCGGTCGACGATATATTCCGCGAGACCACCAGCTCCACTTGGGGATCCTGCCTCGACTCGGCGATGATGTCGTAAACCTCGCCGAAACTCTTGCCCTGAAGGGATCTGCCGTTCCACTTGATCACCTCGTCACCTGAAATCGTCGAATCGTCCGGTCGGATCCTTCTTTCGCCTCCAACAGCGGGATTTATTCACTTGGGATTTGGCCGAGTCGAAGAGTACCGAGTTTCGAATGTGGACGAATGAAAGGATAAAAAAGGAGAAACTGTTTATGATATTGGGTTTAATCGGCGTGGATGAATCGCACGGTGTGTGGAATATTGGCGAGGTAGATGACCAAGCATCGAAGATGGGTGGAGGAATATTCGGATGCCGGGAAATTTTGGGTCAGATTTAATTCTTACCGGGTCTGAGTTGACCTTCTATGTCGGCCGTGCTACCCTTCTTCACCTTCTCGATGACGGCGCCCATAGAGCCATCCTCCAACAGTTTGCCGCCGACCACTTTCAATCCGAGTATGCTACTACTGCTCCCGGATCCGGACTGCTTTCGCAATACCATGTGGCCAATGATCTTCTGGCCGTCTCTGCTCACTTGCCAGGGATGCTACGAAGCGCGGAGAACGGGTTTTCGTTGGTTTTTTTCTTTCTATTTCATCGTTACACTTGGTCGCGTCTCTCGTGAGAATGATAGAGGGATGAAGGGAGACGCGTGTCTCTCTCACGCTTTCGAACTTGGGAACCAATGCGACGTTTAATCTGGCGGAATCTTGGAAGGCAACCGGTAATATCGTGGATTGGTTTCCAAATTCCTGGCGTGACTGGACCGTGATCGCTATGAAAGTAATTCGTGAACGGGCTGTGACGTTGATGGTTTTCAAGCTGATCCTCCCCGCAACAACATCCTGCGCCAACGTCCACGGATATTCTATATACCGTTTAATCAACCGTCAAAGCGAAATACCGCCCCGGTATCGATCCGGTTCATCAGTCGCAGGATATTTCTGTCGCGGGGGATTCTGATGAAAGAGAAGCTGAGAAGAGAATGGTAGCGATTCCTGGCGATGCGATGTGCGCAGCGGACGGAGCACACCCGAGGACCGCGTTTCAAAAAATTTGTGACGTCTCCGGATCGTTCGCTCGGGTATCCTCCTCCTTCTTCTCGTATTATAAAAAACGTGTGTCCGAATAGCGAGGTGAGTCTACATGTTCAAGAGTGAAGGTAAGTAAAAATGGTAGAACGAACGCAAGCTTGACAAGAAAGAAAGAAAGAAGAAAAAAAAAAAAAAAGAAAAAGAAACAGAGTCAAGAGAAAGCGGTATCTATGGTACATCTAATGATCGTACATCTATGTACACACATAGTATGAACAGTGACTAGGCTCATGCTCACGCGACATGCTTCCTCTTCCCAACGAGCATACGAGCAGAAAAAAAAAGCGACAATCAGTCCCTTCGAACGTCCCATGTTCGAGGCTCTCAAGGTTCCAGGCATGCAACAGCGACGTGATTGCAATCGTAAAAATAAGAGGAAAAAAAAAAAGAAAAAAAAAGAGAAAAAAAAGATAAAGATAAACACCGTGGAAGTGAGGTATCTTTATCGAAGAGCGACTCGATTTAATCTGATGGATCTACTTTAGGGAGAGGGGTCGCCTCCTTCCGGTTTCCAGTCGATCGTGTCGATCATGAGCGAGTCGTGGCACTTTCGATTTCGATGCAGACGAATGTCGCAAAGTATTCGCGCAGAAGATACGATTATATTCCCATAATTTCCAAATTTTTATCCCAATCCTGATTTTTAACGTTAATAAACTCTGTTCGCTGGACACTTTAACCCCGATATAATTGGCTGCTTGAACCGTATCACCGTTTATCTTTTATTTATTCTCTCCCTTGTTATTTCTTCTTCTCTCTTTTTTCTTTTTTTTTNTTTTTTTTTTTTTTTTTTTTTGTTTGTCCTAATTAAAAGATCCGAAGAACTTTGGATTCGTACACTCGACGCTCGAGCTTTTCTTTCCACTTTTCATTCCACGGCCACAGATTCGGATGGAACACTTGAAAATTAAATATTTCATTGACGAAGATAAACGCGCGTACGAAAAGTTTCGTTAAAATACGCTTGTTAAATTGGAAAAAGTTTAAATATGCCTGTTCCCCGATTATGAATACGAACTCGAGTTTTTAATTCACGATATTCTATTTTTATATATATATATATATATATTCCTCTCCATTCCCATTTACTTTCCCTTCTTTCGTTTAAAAGCTTAGAAGCTAACTTCGAGGGTTGAGACGTGGTTTACGTTTCGTCACGAGCACACGACAGGCGCAGCCAATTACATCCGTTTCCGGGGCGGCAAGAGTCGCGGATTTATCAAAAGACACCGCGAAACCGATCGACGAGAGCCTAACGAGGTCGTCAAGGCTGCTTCGGATATCCTTTGGCCGTGCTCCAATTCGATTAATTATGAAACAGGTACGCCTCTCTCAACAACCAGCCATCCTTTCGTCCCTTTTAATTGGACGGTTTTGGATCGGTACACCGGCTCGTAAAATCGTCTAGCCTATCCAACCGAAGGATTGCCGCTACTTGGAAATGAGTCTCTAATTCGCCGAAAGATATCCATCTTTCGAGAGAATTCCAATTGAATCGTAATCGTACGTAAATGAATATTCGAATAAAAAAAATACGAAAAAGAAGAAACGCACGATGCGCGTCAACTTTGTGCCGAAAATATATTCGAAAAACGATTATCTCGCGCGATCATCGAACGACTTCCTCTCGAGGGAGCACGCGCGTGAATACGAAGAAAAGATTACGAGGGATTTAATTTCCTGCGATCCTGTGATGCAATTTCCATCGATCCTGTTCTGCCTCTTATCGGCCGATCGACACCTGTCGATTTTTCGCTAGGCCCCCAATCCCGGAAAAAAAAGGGGGTCGATCTTGATTCGAGCGAAGAAATACACAAGATGATCCGCAAATGGGATAAATTGCACGATTCCCGCGTCCGTTTACTCGGATCGAATTTAATCTTGCTTATTTGCTTCTCATAATTGGAGCACGGCCTTTCCAACCGACCCTCGGCCGACCCTCCACCTCGGTCTCTCCTCCCTTCTTTTTCCATTTATCGAACGATGATCCGTGGCTACGTATCGGGTTTCGTCCAGTGATCTCGTTGGTAATCGTTCGTTCCCGTAAGAAAGAAAGAAAGAAAGAAAGAAAGAAAGATCTCTCGCAGAGATCGAGATTACGCAGGGTAATTGTAGAAAATTAAAGGAGAACGATCGAGAGATATTTTGTCGGTCGAAAAAGGGGCCTCGGGAACTCGGTCACCACAGCCGCAATTCCCTCGTTCTCGTTGCGGCGCAGAGAATTTCCCCGAGAATTTTTCAAGAATTACCCCGACCTCTCTTGCCTGCTTGCGCTGGATTGTCGTTTTTATTGCACAGGGTATCGTACAGGGTGTTCCGGCCGGGCTTTAGAAGAAGACATAATTCCTCTCATTTCAACCGGGAGAAACTTTGAAACATCCTCTATCCTCGCGGGGTAAAAATCAATACGAGATGCGATACTTCGTTTCCGAGAGGACCTTTTCGTGCAAATGTACTCGTCAAGCTGTACTCGTACAGCCTGCTCGGGATAACGGCGACTCGATAAAATAAAATAAAATAACAATAAATAAGTACGCCTCCGAAAAATATCTTTCGCAATGTTACGACAAAAAGTAAACGAGATTTCTCAATCTCGTTGAGATACTGCTAAGATGTTTCTTAATCTGTACACAGTTTCCACAAATCGAAAGTAAAAATATCTGAACCGCTCCCGTCAGATTCGTCTTACTCTCTGTTTATAAATCCTCGCGATCGTTCTTAATTCTCAAGAAGCTTTCCATTTTCGGGAACGAACGATTAAACGGGCGTGCCGATGCGGTGTTTCCACGGCTGATAACTCGGTTCCGTTCGAACGAATTCGACGAACGAGAGACGGAGGGCGACTCGAAAGAATGGGCGCGCATCGGATCGAAATTCGAAGCCGATTTACGGGGCCGCGTAATAACAATAACGGATAATCGAAGCGTGGCCGGCCATCGGCCATCCCGACACCAGCCAACTGACAAATGCGCCCGGCAAGGAAGGAGGCTATCGGAAAACCAGCGCCCGAATGTTGCCGCCCGTCCGGAACTACGAGCGATGATTGGCAAAACTCTTCTCGCGCGATGACAATGATGATTCTTTTCTTTTCTTTTTTTTTTTTTCTTTTTTCACTTTTTAATCACGTTGATGTTGCCTCTAACGATCCCTATCTTTTCAAGCTTAACTCGCAGGAACCATTTTAGAATAGATGATTACGAAATGGTGGGCAATAGTACAAAGTAACAACAACGTTTCTTTCTCTTGTTAAAAAAAGTAAATGAATGAACGATCGATGGATCGATTCAATCCTCGCAACAATTGCAAAATAATCGCAAATACGAGCGATTCGTGCGAGTTAAACGATCCTCGAACGATAAGACGAAATTTATCCCTCCGTTCACGATCGAAGGATTGATACAAAGTACAAACAATACGACCTCGGAAATAATTCGAGATTCGATTTTAATCTCGTCGTAGCGATCGAAGATCAAACAAATCAAAAGTGTAACGAAATTGATTACATTCGAGCCTATCCTCTCGCGCTCTTCGCTCTAAACGAGAACGTTTGAAAAAGAGGATGGGAGGGGGCGAGCAGAGCGGAGGGTAATTTTTTCCGGTACCAAGGCACACCACACGTGGATGAGCAAAGAAACGAGTTTCCAATTAACACCGTGGCGTTTCGAAATTCGGCCGAAGAGCGCGATCCTGTTCAAAACTTGATTAAACGCGGTCGCAACCCCCCTCCCTCCTCCCCTCCCCCTCCTGGCCGTTTAATAACGCGGGGCGATATATCGTGTGGCGGGATGTATCGTGTGGTGAACGAACAGTGGTGATGTCGGTGGTGATGTCGGTGGATAAGTTGGTGGATGAGAGTCGAGTTGTACGACCGAATTCGCACCGAATTCTCGGGATACGAAACGTTGCGAAACTGGCAAAGAAGATCGATAACCGGGATAAAACCCGTTTCCACGAGAGATATCCCGGAGGGAGAGGAGGGGGGGCAGGGGGAGAGAGGAGATGGAGATCGAGAGATGCCTCGATGTCGTTTGGTTGAAAAACAGAAGTTGAAGCGAAGAAGAAAGAGGGAAAAGAATCGACATAAGATGAATCGATATAATTCGATCACAAGAGACAGGAAACGGACGGATGATGATGGATAATGACGATGACGATAATGAATCTTTACCATTTGATGGCAATGTTTCGAAGTCGTTTGATCGAGTAGAAGAATACAATAATGAATAATAATATAATGGTTTGAGATAGATGAGAAGGAGAGATAGAGATAGAGAGATAGAGATAGAGAGAGAGAGAGAGAGAGAGAAAGAGAAAGAATGAGATTCGCGATGAAAGCATCCTATTCTATGTAGCTATATAATAATCACGGGAAAGGTTTGGGCCAACGCCCAAGAGAGAGTTTGTTAATTAGGTGAGATCAGTCCAAGACTCATGCGATCAGGTGCGATCAAACTATGTGTGTTTGCCAGGAACATTGCATTCCCGTCGTGTTTCGTCAAATGCTCTCGCTCCGTGACACGTTTCCGCTGACAATGCTAAAAAAAAGATGCTCGACAAAAGGAGGTCCGAAGGACTTGCGCGCAACAATTGGATTCAATATATTAGATATATATACATATGTATATATATATATAATACATTATATAGAAACTGAGATGCGTTGGAAATAATACGTAACGTAACGAAAAGTACGCGCGGATCCAAGCACGAAAGCCTTCAAGCTCGAAGTTTGGGGGTGAATCGAGCAAAAGAGGTTTCTTCGTCATACGAAGTTCACAATGTATATGTGAAATGGCAAAGTAAGAGAAGAAAGTAAGGAAGGAAGAGATTAAAAAAAAAAAAAAAAGAAGAAGAAACATGTAGAGAAAAAAAAAATATATATATATATTGTTTGAAGAGTCAGAGAAGGCGCGGGTGGAAAACGGGTGGAATCTTTCTCCCTCCCTGAAACTTCGGCTCGCCCGGCATTTGACATAATTACGTCGTGTAATTAACCCCTTCGTCACGCATTCGACCCTTTCACGCTCGATTTCACGATCTCGAACGAACGAACGAACGAACGAAGCGTCTAAAGAGAGAAGAAAAAAATATATATATATATCGCATGTATATACATATATATATATATATAATCCACGCGTGTATCTACTCGAATCTACATTTTATTCGAAACGAATAAGGAAAGATCGAAGTTTTCTTGTTTCTCCTCTTCTCGTCGAATGTGAACGAAAGGGTTAAATCCAAACGTTACACTAAAACTACTACGCTAATGGTACATGAACCAATCAAATAATCAGGCACTAATAAACAGACCACGGATGTATAATAATAAAATCATCGTTCTATGTGTGTCTCTCTCCACTAAAGCTATATATATATATATATGAGAAGCAAGGAAACGAGGAGAAGAATTAAAAAAAACCGTATTCCACTTTGGACGACAGAGACCCGCGACGAATAAATTGTCTAAGCGCCACTTCGTACAAATTAGGCGCGATTTATTACGCGACGTGGGGGGAAAAAAAAAAAAAAAAGTATACATAGCTCATAGTGAAATCTTGTAAAAGCCGTGTACGTTTATTCATCGTTCTTGACTAGCTAGCGCGACAGAGACCCCTTTTACTCGATCAACCACTCGGCTACATTCGTCCATCCTATAACGTGTATAACTCTGATCTGATCGAAAGCGACTGGCCTGGCCATGTTTTTTTTTTTTTTTTTTTTTTTTCTCCTTTTTTTCTTTTTCATTGCGCTCTCGAGAGAACTCGAACTCATATAGAGAGAGAGAGATCGATGGAACTCTAGCCTTTTTTTTTTTTGTTCGTGTTGTTCGTCGATCGACAAGCAAATTATTATATTTTTCCGGAAATATTGATTGATACATGAACGATCGACGCGAGTCGGTCCGTAACGGGCCCCGTACCTTGGGCAGGTCGCCCCTGTTGCTGTCCTCACTGCTCGTGAACGTGCTAGAGGTGTCTATCCCGGAGTCTTTGGTCGCGCTGTCTTGGCTACCCTGCCGATCGGCCTCCCAAGACCAATCCTCCTGAGGGCCGCCGACATTGGTCCCACCGTCAAATCGTACTGTCTTTTTCCCCCTCCTCTCCGTGAACCTAATGGACACGCCACATACACAGGAGATACGAGAACGTGTGTCTGGTTACTGTATGTATGTGTGCGTCTGCGAGTGTTCATTTCTATGTGTGTTTGTGTATGTATGTATGTGTGTGTACGCAAGTGTTCCGTGCGGTGTTTTCCCGTTTTCATCACAGTTTTCATCACTCTTCTAATCATCTACTTCTATCACACGTAACTCGAACTCGTCGCGAGTAGAGCTCCTACGTTACGTGACGATCTTTGATCCCGAGTTTATCAGAGACTCGTCCGTTGACACAACAACACAATTATGTTATCGATTGTTAATTGAAGATAGAAAAGAAAAAAGAAAAATATATCACGATCACGTGGAGGAAGAATCGTGGAAATTGAAAAATTCTTGAATTCTTGGAAATTTTACGTCCAGGTATATGCCAGAATCCCGGCAATCCCGGGACGACCGACGCGAACGAAAGGACGAGATAAATGAGCGATAAAGGAACGAAAAATTGAGAGAGAAAAAATAAAAAAAAAAAAAAAAAAGAAAGAATATTCGATTTAGAAAGAAAATTTGTTGTTGTTATTGGAGAAACGAACGCACGGATCGCCAATTTTTTTCACACGCACCTCCTACTGTCGGCGCGCCACTCGTCGCCACTCCTTCGGAAGCTCCGTCTCACGAGAGTGTTCTCCTCTTTTCGCGGCTCTCGCGGTGGATGATGACCGTTATATTCGATGGTCATCGCGGCCATGTTGTAGTGCCCGTTGTGGGGTCCGTTGTGCCTACGTCCACCGCCGGACATTGATATCGGACCTCCCGTATGGTGGTAGTACCCCTTCCCTACAGTAGATCCAAAAAACGTTTCGTTTCCTCTGCTCTCATTCTCTTCTATCGAGCTTTTCTATCTCCAATTTTTTTTTTTTCTTTTTTTTTTAACCGTCATATCTTTCGACTCTATCCCCTAATCGCATCTAATTAATCACAAATCCCTTTCTTTCTCTTGAGAAAAATTTTCAAACCCTTCACCACTCCCCCTGTGACGAACTATTACTCGTTCTATTTTTTCTTTTTTTCTTTTTTTCTTTTTTTCCCTCGATCCTCAATTTTGCCAGACTCAAAGAGAATTCAGAGATGTGAGAAATTCTATGTCATCACAACATTCTGTGTCACATATCGCTTTCCTATCAATCGCTCCATGTGTCCAACCGTTTCCCTCTATCCTTCCCTTCCTATTCCGTGAAGCCGTGCGCGTTCTCTCTCGGTGTGTACGATATAACCGCGTTTCGGTTATACGGACCTGTCTCATAACCCATAGCCAAGAGATCGGGTGCAGGCTTTGCCCGGAAAATTTGGCGGAAAAGTGTGGTGAGGAACGGTGCTCGGGCGGACACGAATCGACGAATCCTGGACCCGGCCGCTGTACACGCTTCGTGTGTGCAAGGGTGGTGTGTGTTGTATGTGTGTGTACGTGTGTGCGCGTGCACAATAGCGATGCCATTTTTTTTCTTTTTTCTTTCTATTTCTCGAATCTCGCCGGCCACAGAGATTCCCCTTCGTCGCTTCGAGCTACCTTCGAAACGAGGTTTTTATTTTCGCGCGGTGAGAAGAACGGAAAGAAGAATCGAAAGAAGAGAGAATTCCGCACGCTTCGAGAGGGCGAGTCGAGAGAGATAGATCGGCGCGATGGATCTCGTTTTCTTCGAACGAGAGAGAGAGAGAAAGAGAAATTCGTGTCTCCTCGATTCGAATTCGCGTTGCAGCAACGTCGAATCGTTCGTTCGTATTCGAGAAACAGAGAGACGCGAGAGGCGTGCGAGAATTCTCGTGGGGGTGGAAAAGTGTTTCGTAGGTATACAAAGGGGTACGTGTACGCGATAAAAAAAAAAAAATATGTTTGCAGCGTCACTTGTGCGTATAATCAACATATCGGATCTTCGAGACGAACATCGAAGCAACAGAATATCGTGAGAGAACGTCGGGGTTTTAATATCTTTGGTGGGCGATTACGTGTACGTGGCGTGAGTGAGGTGTAAACGATAGATACTTGTATACCTGTGCACGATTCGTAGCCGTCCAAAGTAGAACAAATAAAATCTGTTACAGCTCTGCCGACCGATCGCACTTTCTCGCCGGATACATTCGAGATCACTTTTGAATTCTCTTTCGCCCGATTTTCGATTTTCGAAAGAATTGAAAAATTTCGCTCGTGGATTCTTTTTTTGTTTTTTTTTTCTTTCGCGAATCAAGGTAGAAAAAGGTAAAAGAAAAAAAAAAAAAAGAGGAACGTTTTCCCGTGGCCGCGATCGCTCTTCGATCGGCAATTTTCGGGCAATTTTCTTTTCCAAGAATAGGGGGAGGATAGGATAGGAACGTTTGGAAGAAACGTGGCGCCATATGAGATCGCACACGTGTCCCTTGGCCAATAATTCGCTCGTTTTCGCGCGTCGTTAGGCTGGTGAAAAAAACCAAATGGCGAATTGAACCCATTGAAAGAAACGAAGGAGAGGAGGGGGATGGGTTTTTGGAGGGAAATAAACGCGAATAGAATAATTTTCGAAGGAAGATCGGTTGATACGATCGCAATCGGTCGGCAGATGACGTACACACACATGCACACGCATACGCAAAGATATACATATAATATATATATTATACATAAAATATATATATATGTATATTTATAGGTAGATATATATATGTATACTTTTGGTTTCATATATATATATTTATATAGCGGAAAACGAACTGCCTTATTTGCATTTTGAGAAAATTAGTAGGTACCGCGAGGAACTGACGATTCATTCTGTCCCCGGGCTTCTCCCTCGAGCTCCTGGAAGTGACCACCATGGACGGCGGTTTATCCCCTAAAAGGCGATCTCTCTTTAAGTCACACATGTCCCTTTAGATGCGTAACGGTGCTTCGCTTATCGCTAAACTTAACAAAAAAAAAAAAAGACAGAGAACACGAATAAGAGCGGTCGCGATAATATATATTATATATATCTCTTTCGGACTCGAGCATGGAACTCGACGAAAATAAACTCAGAAACATTTTCATTTTCTCCCTCCCCCGGAGAATTCGTGTGTGTTTAGATGCATATCGAATATAAAGAGATAAGTGGTTTAACTTAATAAATAATTTCTCGAAAAATCTATTATCAACTACTGTATTGGTGGTTTCGCAAAAGGGATGATGGTTCTTAGTTAGTTAAATCTCTGAACAATAGTTTGGGTATCTATATGCTATAACAATAATAATAATAATAATAATAATGATAATAATAATAATATTAATAATAATGATAACAATAACAATAATAATAATAAATATAATCAATTCGATGCAAGAAGAACAGAGAGGAAAAAGAAAATAAATAAAGATATTAGTCATTGCTATGAGAACTGCACTCTATGTTAACAATCGAACACTGTATATATGTATATATATATACACGCATATATATGTATATATATATATATATATAAAACTAATGGTAATCGTAATACATTGCAGGCAGAGTCTGGTGTTCTCTCGCTACACGCAAGAAGTAAGTCGTCGTTTTCGTTATGATACGGCCCGGCCTCGAGAATTCGATCTGGATCGTTTCTGAAAGGAGGATCTAGCCTAGGAAGGAAGGAAGGAAGGAAGGAAGGGGTCTCGTTCGTCGTGCAAGCTCGCTGTAAATAAGGTGAAGTATCACGCATCATAAAACTGGCAAATTGGCCATAAGATCGCCACTCGAGACGCGGCTCGCCGTCTCTTCTTATATAATCATACGACGTATTTTCTATATTACGTATACATTCTCCACGTTTCTGGATTTACATGGGGAACGGAGGAAAGGATCTTGTGGATTTTACGATATAACGTAATCGTAAAATATCGAATCTTCCATCCCCGATTCGAATCCATCTTCGTGGATCGCTCATCCACTGATTGATATACTCATTATCGAATGGCTGGCAACCTCGATTAATTCGACGTTCGTTCGAGGAACGAAACTCTGCCCCACATTTCACCCATTGTCGTCGTTCAGGGTTGAAAGATAATCGGTATTCCGCGGGAATCTATCGTTTGCACGATCAACGATGATCGTGCTACGAAGAGTTGTGCGCGCAAAGAGACCACCGTTGAAACCAGGCCGGGTGTCGAAGGATCGTTTAAACGTAGGCGGGATGATCGCGTGTCCATCGACGCGATATTTCCCGTTAAGCGAGCGATAAATAAAATTAGTAAGCGCGCGAAGGGAATGTAAATAGATACAAACGGTCTCCCTAGTTACGGAGCTACGATGACGTCTTAAGTCTTAATTTAAAAAAGTTATGCGACGCCGACTTCAACCCCCCTTACCCCCAACCTCGTAATATTCGCGTATCTGGTTCACGGTTCACGCCCACCACGATTGAAAAATACGGTTAAACTTGAAAGCGATAAATACACGGAACGACGAACGGGACCAACGAAGGAGAGGAATGGTGGTGGTGGCGGCGGCGGCCAATCCCTCGACACAGAAAACTGGAAAGATCGCGGCGGAGACCTCGAGGATGATTGCGGCCACGAACGCCCTCTCATTTGGCAATCGTTCGCGACGTAACGTCGCCACATCGTCATCGCGATCTCTTATAGGTCTCGTTCCACGAAACCTACGTGAGAAACATCGATGGACGGCTCTCCGTGACGATGGGCGCGTGGAAGGGGGAGTGGGAGGGGGACGCGTGGGACGAGGACGAGGAGAGTAGAGGTTTCAACCTACTGGGGGGGAGGGGTTCTCTCCGGGAACGCAGGTCGCTCCTGAAAACGAATTAAAATCTGTTTAATAGAATTTTAGCGTGAACGGGGAAACGGGTGGTCTGGGGACGGTGGTCGGGTCGGGTGGTGGAAACTGTCAAAGGAGAGTAGAGGGGTAATCAAAGGCGGAGCAGGCTCGATGAGAGGCCAAAGCGTGGCCGTGACAATTTATCCTTCGCCTCTCCCTTCTCCTCGTCCGCCTGGGGGATCCGATGGACGTGCAGCAGCTCTCTTCGTCCCTCTGCAAATCCTTCGTTAAAGGGAAACTTGCGAGATGCGAGCGCGCGCGCGTAAACGGACTTACCTCTCGTAACTTTCTACAAACTAATTTTCACTAGTCACTAATTTGTATTGTGTGCATCTACGAATGGGAGCAACAACGCCGCCCGACCGACGCAGGTCACTTTTCCTTTTTTTTTTCTCTCTCTTTTCTATCGCGTGCGAGCCCATCGCACGCGCAACACGCGCCAACTTTCGCCCAATTTCCATCTCTTTACACGCGCGTGTTCGAGCTTTCGTTTCGAACCGATTCACTTTCGAGCTCTCTTCTCGACAATCGCGATAACAAGGCTCGCCTTATCGGATCGTGCAATCGAACAGATCGATGCTCTCTTTTTTATTCATTTACGTACTCGTTACGCGTTGATCATCGTGAAATTCGACATAAGCTCCGCTCCGTCGTTAAAAAAATAAAAGACAATCGAAAACGAACCAAATTGTTTTCGTTGGATCCTCGCGATTCCAACGGAAAATCTAGCGGAATTTCAAACACGAATACGCAGCGATGGCGTCTTTAATAAGCGCGATCTCCGCATAGCAGTGGACCCGGCCGTCCGCATCAGCGCGTATGCACCAAGCGCATAGCTGCACCGCTGTCGTTCCCGTACACACGATCTCAGAATTTCACCGCCGTTCCGTACAATCAACAATCCTGCAATCCTAACAACCAGTTTGAACGTGGAAACTGGATTCTCTTCAATCGCCCCCTCAATAAGCGTTTTCTAAGCCTTTAATCTGGTTTCGTTGAAAGCGGGAGTGCGGCCACGGAGAAATTATTCTGATCGATGTTAATCGATGATCTCGGTTCTAAAAACTGTCTCGAATCGCATATGCATATATATGCATATGAACAGGATTAAAGATCCACATGGAAAATTTTCGTAAAATATTTCGTAATTAGGACGAGATGTCGTACGAGAAGAGAGAGAGAGACACGCTTTGCCTCTTTCGGTAAACAAAGTAATTTCAATTCCGATAGCCATCTCCCGAGAAAGATAATGGCGGCCTCGAATCGAGTCCTCGACCGTCAAATTGCAATGTCTTCTTGGATTAAATTTCGATGAAGTTGGCAGAAGGGAGGAGGGGGGGATCGTTTGCGTCCCGACATACGAGCAATTCTTGGGGCCCCAAAGGTCGATGCACAAAGAGTCGTGTTCGAATCGTATTGTATCGGAAAAGCAATACTGGTAACTCGAAGTTATCTATAGTCGGCCGCAAATAGACTTGTTTAAGAATTAAAGGGGCAGAGAAGGGGACGGAGTTAAAAAATTCCGAAACATTTTCAAGTAATAATTATTCAATGCAAAATCAATTATCAACGCTCGATCGATCCGCGAATATTTGATAAACATTTTTCCCTTACAATCCCTTTGATGGGCGGTTACTTCGCTTTGGATTAACGACTCTAATAAAACTCCTCGTTTGCAAGATTTAGAAGCCGGCCACCGAATGATCCTTGAAATCCCGTCCTCTTCATCATAATTTCATCCGATCTCCGCCGACTTGTGTCACGGCAAGAAATGTCACGAGTCCACCGGGACAAGTTTAACATCGAAGTTAAATCTTCGCTAAATCAGTTGGCGCAATTTTTTCCCCGGCACGAGTTAAATATCGATGCAACCCGTTTGCCAAAAGCTAGAAGGTTATTTATAAAGGTTAACAAACTCGGACAACAAACTCGGACAACAAACTCGGACAACAAGCTCGGACGCAAGTCGAAACGAAAGAAGGGAAGAATAAGAACCGACAAGATTTCGTCATACGTACGCACCTATCCGCAACTCCATTTTCATCTTTGATCATCGTCAAGATTTAAGAGATAAATCTCCAGTTTTTAAAAGAATGGTAAAACAAACTCGCGAATCTCCTCGATCCCAGAAGAAGAAACTGCGGTTCCATATTCGCCGTTGGAATCCTCTGCTCCGCTCAAATTTTCCACCCCGAAGTGGAAAATCGATTCTCGAAGTAGGGGGCGACCAGAAGCGTAAACACCGTGGCTGGCCATCGTGGAGGATCGAGGCGAGTTCGAGTAGGGTGCGCGCGCGACGTACGAGCGTTCGCGCGGCCTGTGAAGCGTGCAAAATGTGGAAAAAAAGATGCCCCTCTCCCCTTCCCTCCCTCCCTCCCGAAAGGAACGAAAATGGACGAGTGAATGGCGCTCAACCCAAAGGGGAAAGGGGAGGAGGATGAGATTTCGACCATCGATACTTTCCGCTCCTCCTTGCTGCGAAGACTAGAGACTCCAGAAATAGCAAAAGGGATAGATGTTTGAATTCGCCCACGTGTTGGCCGCGTGACGTCACGCGGGCCGTGTGGGCGTAGCGAATGGGCGAGAGGGGAGAGTGGTGGAGGGTGGCGTAATGGTAGGGAAGGTGGAGGAGAGACGCGGGAGAAAAAAGGGGCAGGGAGAAACGAGTCGGGGAGGGGCGAGTCGGGTAAATTGTAGGGGAGGGAGGAAAGATCAAATTAAAATTAAAAGAATTGTGAAGAATGTGTAGAGAGATAAGGAAAAACAAATTACAAAATAAGAAGGGAGAAGTAAGAGGGGGAAGGATCATAAAGTACGTAAAGATAAAAGGAAAATAAAGCGTAAAAGCTGTGTAAGTGGAGTGGAATTATGTAGGGTAATACGAAGAGGAGAGGCGAGGGTAGGAAAGAAAAAAAAAAAAAAGGTATAACAAAGAGGAAGAGAGGAGAAACCTAGGCGGGATGGTAGGCAAGGTAGGCAAGAATCGATGCAACGACGAGACCGAGAAGGCAGAATTCGAGAATTCCCGCAGGATATACGATATACACGATCGTGGAGATCCGATCGAGGATTTAACGGCTAGGAGGATAGCTGGGATGCCGATCGGGAATCCGCGCGTATCTCTGGTCAACTCGATACTCGATACTCGGGGTAAAAAGGATTGGAAAAATTGGAAGAAAATTCACCGGATTCAAGGATTCCCTTCGCTCGATACGGTTGGGAAAAAACGAACTTAACCCTTGAGAGCATTTCCATGAGAGATCTCCGAGAAAATTTCTCCAAAAAAAACGGAAATTTCCGATCGAAATCCTGCGACGTATCGATCTCTCTTCGAATTCTCGTCGTTTCGAAGAGGAAAAAAGAAAAAGAACGAATCGAAAAATTCACTTGCATCGCGAAAAATAAAATCGATGCAGTGAAACAATGAAAGGGAAGAGAAACAATGGAAGAGAAGAATACGAAGAAAGACGATGCGTGTTTCCAGCGTTGGCGAGATGATGCTTTTCTCTCTCGCGATGATGCTCGCCTCGATCAATCGGTTCACAGTTCACCGATCCCTAATCAACCGTGGAACCCATGCACGCGTATTCCCTTTCTCTCGACTGACGGCACGTCCGCTCTTCCAGGAAACCAGCTCTCGAATGAGTCGCGTAAAAGCGACGTTTGAGCGTTCTCTCGGTGAACACACGGTAGAACGCGCGTGCACTGGAGCTGCTGGCATCGGTAACCTAAATTTACTCATTAGCCAAGGAGGAACCCGGTTACGCTCCCTCCCCTCGCGCGCCCACCACGCGATAATGCGGTATCGCTTTTCATCTGCCACTCCACTTCGTGCCGATTCACCTGCCACCGAGTAGACCTACTTTTCCATTTCAAATATTTCGTTCGCTCTGATATTTTTTTTTCCTCCCCCTCTCCCATTTCTCATTTCGAAAACGGACCGATCTCTACGCGTTCCGCGTTCCTCTTCCCCTCGTTTTTCACCGATTTTCGAGAGATTTTCTTTCTTTTTTCCCCTATCCGGAGGAAAATTGGGAAAATCGTGAAATCGATTTTGGCGAGCTCTCTTCGCCGGATACGGAGCGTTTAATCGCTTTGTAAACACGTACGCACGTAGATCTTTTAGAGCATCGTATCGGTCGATTACACTTTCCTTCAACGGCTCGCCTGTAAATATCGCGATACAGGTGCACACATTCTCCGTAAACCAATTATCCAGTGACACGGAAAGCCTGCGCTCTCCTCCGTGCACCGAGTTTCAAGGGCGAAGCTGACCCTCCCGATCAGCTCACCCCTCTCTAATGTCTCTCTCCGTCGTAGCCGATCCTCTACACCAGCCTCTGACGGTAATTCGATGGTGGATTTGACGTTTAACCGCGTCGCTGCTGAATTATACGACTGGCACGGCGGGGATGTGACGTCTCGAAAGAATGACCGGCCAATATCGGTCCTCGATTAACTTTGACAGTGTTCGAGCAAAGTGCTACTAGATATTCGAACTTTTATCGTACTATGAAACAACGTTTATTGGTTAAAGTTCTCATTTCCACTTTAATCCAACTGTTAACTTATATATATATACATATATATAGAGAGAGAGAAAGAAAAAAAAGACGATGTTTGATTTTTTTTCAATCGAAAATTGATTAAGAAAATGTCACCTCCTCCGCGCGCCGTCGTGCTCATTCATTGTCCAAAGCATTCCCCTAAATCGCGAATCGCGAATCAAATAATCTTTGTCAAAATGAAAATAAAAATGAAACTCCAACTCTGAAATCGTTCACAAATATTTACTCGAATAAAAACATCATGTCTATATCGAAAGAGAAATCGTTAACTAGACACATATCTACTCGGTTCCGCGAGTTCAGAGATCCGAAGAGATGCGAGATCGAAATCCGCGGTCTCGCTCTCGAACTCGTTCTTGTCCGTTGGTGGTAAAGAAGAAAGAATTGGCAAGTATCGAGCATAGACTCACCCTTCTCGGATTCGTCAGGCTCGTCGCTTGCACACTCGGGTGTGCTTCGCTCCTCCTCGCTGCTGCTGAAGCTTCTCTGAGGCTGAAGACCACCACCCTGCCCGACCACCGGTTGCGGGGGGTGCGCGCTTTGCGTCTGATGCACCGAATGCTGCTGAGGGGGATGTATCGCGCTTCGTGGTGGGCCCGCTTCTACCATAGGCTGATATGTCATCGCGAGATCCGTGTTCTGATCCTATAAATCGGGGAGGGAAAAAAAAGCTCAGAAACGAAGAAGAAGAAGAAGAAGACGAAGAGGCAGAAAAAGAAGAAGAAGAAGAAGAAGAAGAAGAAGAAGAAAGATCCAGAATAGAAGATATCAAAGATATCTTCTCAGAGACCGAGACAAGATTCGTAGAGAACAGCGCAGAAGCAAGGTTGAAACGTGAAATGAGATGGAAATGAGGATAGAACAGGCGTGAAAGTGAAAGAGAACACGATTTTTATCGAACACGTTTTTCAGCGTTTTCTCGATCGATGCGCGTAGAAACGTGGCGCGAGAAAAGTAGTAGTAGTAAAGGCCAGGATAAAGCAGACATTGGAAACTTTTATCCGCTTCTTGTTCGACGACTTGGCTCCACTGGATCCAGCCCGTGTGTTAGCTAGTCGAGAGCATCCTCTCGAGCACCGCCTACGTAAGAATATCGTTAGCATCCGCTCCTACACGCTCCGTGGGATATACATGGCCGCATAACTTGTTGAATGTTTAATTTTCCAAGTCGCTCTCTTTCTCTCTCTCTCTCTCTCTCCCTCTCTCGAGCCGAGTGTTAACGTCACCACGCTCGTTCCCATTTGGGGCTGAACCAATCGAGAGAGAGCCAGGTAGGTCCCACTCACCGGGTAGATCGGCCGTTGCCTCTGCTGGTAATTCTGCTGTTTCATGAGACCGTCGATCTCCCCTCTGTACAGATTCGGGTCATCCTCCGCGTAAGCGTCCGGATGCCTGGGCGGTTGTTGGGCCTGATGGGATGGAGCTACGTGGGGCGTCGGAAGGCTTCTCGAGTGAGGCGAAACGGACATGTCCACTCCGCTATCGCTCGTCGGCAGTCGACGCCCTGGGCCCTGTAATCGCCACCAGAAAGCTGCCATTTTTTTCGAAATTCCCGCCCCGCCATTTTTCGCCCCGGTTTTTTTCGATAATATTCGCCGCGTGTCGGGTTGCAGTGGTTGGGTGGATGCAAACAACAGTGCGTTACATTGTTGCGTTCTTGTTTCGTTCATATCAGCATGTGGTTGGTCAATATGCGGTTACGCCGCTGCGTCTCTGGACGATCACGTATATAAACGGATTCTATCTAAAAAATCGTGAGATAAAATTATCGATAAAAATCGTCGAGGGACGCAACAGCAATGATTGGTGAGAATGAGCGCAGTGAGAGATGGTGAGATGTATATATAAAATCAATTGCATTGCCTTGCTTCGACCGAATTTGCTTAGCTATGTGTTTTTAGCGATTGTTGTTGTAATTGTTGTTGCATATATATATATATACACATATATATTTTTTAAAATATTGTTGTTGTTGTTGTTGTTGTTGTTGTATATCCAGAGCAACAGTGCGTGCACGAGCGCTATTTAACGACCGTGGAGAGCAATTTTAATCCCCGTGGTCAAACAAGTAAGTGAATGGAAGTAAATCGTACTTGCTCTTGCTGAGAGTACTGCCTTCTGAGCAAACTTCCGCTGCTTAGTAACAATGGCAAATTCTCCTTTTCGGCCGCGCTGTGCGCTCTCTCGAGTTTCGGTCTTTTATCCTGAGTTTGGTCCACGAGTCCCGGAGGACCACCCACCTGCATGTCCTGCATTCGTCGCACCATCGCGTTGTCCCCGGCAGCCAGGCCCGTCTTCGTTATCCATTGCCCGGTCTTCGACAGCAACTCTTGCTTCTTGCGGCAAAGGATGCACACCCATATTACCTGAAATCAAATGGAATGGATTCGTTACGTACGTGTTCCATTTCCCTTCACTTTCGACTAATCATTTAACGAGTAACCGAGTCGTTGGAATCTCACAAATTTTCTCAAACTTTCTTTCCGTTCGATCGAGAGGGTAATTAAAATAATCCGTAGCAGCGCGAAAAAAAGAGAGGTAATTCGAGCGAGCGAGCGAGAGAGAGAGAGAGAGAGAGAGAGAGAGAGAGAGAGAGAAAGCGAGAAGGGTGTGGAGAGGGAAAGAGTCCTGATCGATCCAGGTCACCGCTTGTAGCGAGGATATTAATAGGAAATTATCTATAGGAAGTCGATGCTAATTGAAACGTGTAAGCGGATGACGCGAGTTTCGATTCAATTCGAGTTCTTAAAAAACTCGAGGCGAATGGACAGTGGACGGAAAAGATTTGCACTGTCTTCGAGCTTTGAAGCGACACCTTTTCGAGCTCGCAGTATTTGTCGAGCTCGCGACGAGGAGGAGAACGGCGTTAAAAATACACGACAGCCGGAGGGGACAAGCGAAGCCGCGTACCCTCGTCGCGTCCGTGATATACGATCCGTACGATATTCGGCTCCAGTTTTCGCGATCCGAGAGAGAGAGAGAGAGAGAGAGAGAGAGAGAGAGAGAGAGAGAGGAGAAATTATTGTGAAATCCCCTTTAACGAGGTCTCTCCTTCGGACTTCGTCTCGCCTCGGGCGAGCAGCAAATCTTATGCAAATCCTTCCCAGCTTCCCAGAGTTTAACGTTAAATTAAATCGAGCTGAGATCCGATCGCGGAACGAGAGACGAAAAATATCCTTCGATGGCCGAAGGAAGTGGTTGCGCCTCGCCTTGCAACGATTATCGAAACGTCTCGTCTCGACGACGTCGATAATCCGGGACGACGAGGATGGGAACGCGATCGATGGAAGCGCGATACAGCCGCGCTTTCCGCTACTTTCCAGCCGAGTAATTGGAGCGTCGAGGCTTGGAGAGACGCAGGAAAGTACGCGTCGAGGAGTTCGACGAGTGGAGAAGGGAAATCGAGCGTCTCGAGTGGACGAAAAGCGCATTCTTCGTGTACGACCATTCACCGCGTCGGCACAATGAACGAGAAAGGGGCTAATAATTAGCGGGGCTAGCCGCGACCGTGGCGGTAACTGGGAGCGTTTTGAAGGATGAATAGGCGGGGCGGAATACTCCATCAAGATAAAGCGTGATGGATGGACCATTTAGAAGCAAACCATAAAACAATGCCCATGCCGGTTCCCATCGATAACACTTTCCACTTGCCCATTCACGCGTGTTATTGTACCAACTATAATGGCGCGAACAACCGTGCAGCAAGGACACGGGACTGCTCCCCTTGAATTATGGCCGCCAGGTAATGTCGTAAACTTGGCGGGATTAAAATACGCGTCCGAGTTTTTCGTTTGCTCGAATTCTTCCTCCACTTTCGTCCGATCCGATATTTATCCTCTATTCTTATAATTCTTCTTTCGAGCGAGATTGATTATTAATTCATCGTTGCACTGTCACGTTTATGTATAATTATACATTGATCGAACTTCATGGTTCTTCGTTGAAGATGCATTCTATGATGTATGCATTATTTTTTAAATATTATATTATCGATATTATTATAATTATATATATATATATATATTTTTGACTTTCGTTGCACAGATACGTAGATGCGCGATGTGATCAGTTATGGGATTAAAAATCTCTCCTTTATGGACAAGTGGAAAATGAGGTCGGTTAAAGTGAGAGGAAGAACAATTTTCCCCTCCCCGATTATTCACCCATTTCGTAAATTTCAAAGGGAAGAAAATGGTGGAGTGGCACGGTTGTAGTTGGCGCGCGAATATCATCATGAATCGATACACGATCGGCCACGCGGACCATTTGCACAATTATCGTTGTCCATTATCGTTATTCGATGAATATCCAATCCCGTTCCGTATTCCGCTAATCCGCGAACCGAGGACGGCTGGTGGAAATGAAAACGTGTTTGCCCCTATTAGGCACGACGCGAATCAGCTGCGATTGCACCTTAGCCGGGAAACGTTCCGCCTGATTTACTCGTCGAGAGGCAATCGAGCGACCGAGAATGAGAAAGAGAGAGAGAGAGAGAGAGAGAGAGAGAGAGAGAGACAGGAGCTTAGCGAGAAGAGTTTTAAGAATTATTCGTGAGAAGAAGGAGAGAAAAAAAACCATTGAATTATATTTTCTTTTCCCCCTTCTCTTTTTTTTCCTTTTCCTTTTTTTTTTTCTCCTTCTTCAATTTCTATAGGATATCAGAGAGTCGTGTCGAGGAGAGGAATTAATTTCTAAAAATCTCAATCGCTCTCCCGATGAAAAGCTCGATTATTCGAAACGAGGCACTAACTCGTATCACGTAATCGTATCGTTGAAACAACCATCATCTTCTGATCATCTATTTTCTATCCAACGAATCGCCCGACTTACATCAACCTGTTCCCTGTTATTATCGGATCTCGTTTGCGTAACGAGAAGGTGGAACGCGCGTATTCGGCCCGCGTTATCGTATAAATAGACGAGATTCGTATAGAAATGGGGGAGGAAACGATTTTCGCGAGGACGAATCGAGAGTTTCTCGCGTATATAACGGTAATTACAAAACAGCCGGCGTCGCATTACGTAAAAACCAGTAATGATTGCTTTAACAGGTTGGGAGCCTGTTACATAAATAATACTTTAATATACCCTTTATCCGACTCTACGTGTGTGTATGTGTGTGTGTGTGCGTGCATGCGCGTGCGTATGTATACGTGCAAAAGGTTGACGTACGAAAATTCTTCCTACCGCGTAGGCGATAGAACGAGATCCAGAAACAGAGTTCTCAAGAGCATGTACATCGATTAAGGAAAAAAAGAGTAGTAGGATCGTAATCTCGAGATTTTACGAAGTGAGATGTGAACGAGTATATGTGTATATATATATATATATATATATCACAAATAGCGATCTCTTTAGACGACAGACAGATATTTCGTCCCTCCCAAGTGTCCCAGTTTTTAAATGCGAGCCCGTAAACGTGGAATTTATTTTTACCTTCTTGCCCGCCGCCGTTTAATAAATGAAGAACACACTTTTTTTCCCGATGAAAGGTAGAGAATTTCCCTTTGTGCGCTTCTTCAAAGTTGGCGCGACGTAATTATTTCATCGTTGCGACGCGATTTCACGCGTTAACGCAACGGGCGGATTGGAGGATGGCTGGGAGGGGTGGGAGGAGGGAAGAGAGGGAGGGGGAGAGGGGAAAGCAGGATATCTAAAAATATCTTTCTTCACTTGCACACGGAGAACGGAACGGTCCTTCGAGAATCGGGAAGATTCATCGTCAATGATAAAAAATATATCTTTACAGACGTAAGAGGTGCATGACGTTACGTCGACGTGTTCAGAGAACGCGAGAACGCGCGGCTGATGGAGATCGGCGAAGGAACAACGAATCGTTTGCGTGATACGCGAAAATTCGGGGATACGGGCTCCCGTCTCGGCATGATTCTCGATCAATCGTGCACGAGTCGAGTCGAGTTGGTCGAGGGGATTGCGTGCATCCGCGAAAAAACGCGCGGATTATTTTTTTCCCGAGGACGCTTGCAACCCCGACCGTACCTCGCTGCAGACTGGCGGCCCGGCCGTGGAACAGAGAGTGCATCGAACAAGAAAGGGAAGAGAAAGGGTTGCACGGGCGAAAAAAAAAAAAAGAAAAAAAAGGAAGCGAAAGAGAAGGAGGGTGGCTGGGGGGTGGCGAAGGGAGCCGAGCTGGGCGAGAAACGAAGCGAGAAAGATAGGCGGTGGCGAGAGAGAGAGAGAGAGAGAGAGAGAGGAGGGGTGGGGAGGGGTGGGTGAAGAGCACTTCGTCGAGTTGCCTAGGTAGCAATATGTCAAGAGCTCAACCCCTTTCCACCACCCTCTCGCTCATCCCTGTGCTAGCGGTCCTATCCTTTTCGCCCGAACATTCCGTACGTACGTACGTACGTACGTGTGCGCTATTTTCCGCAGCCTAAAAAGAGAAAAAGTGTTGTCGCTGGTGGTGGTGGTGGTGGTGGTGGTGGTGATGGAGGTGGAGGTGGAGGAGTCGATGTGGAGGAACGAGGTGGCCCTCGAGTCGTTTCACCCCTCCTTCCGCCGTTACGCCTGCCGAGGGTGATAGCGGTGGTGGTCGTGGACCAAAAGGAACGAGAACACGGCGTTGCGTGGCCGCCCGTAACGTAAATGATCATTAGTTTCCCGGCTCGAGGCGAGTTGCCCGTGATTTGCATTAATTAATTAGGGGCCAATTAATTCGGATTACTTTATCACAGGGGCCCCTGTGTGCGCGCGATCCAGCGTGTGTCAACCGCGCTGTGTGACGCCGCCGGAGTCGAGACCAGACAATGACGACGACGCGGAAAGACGTCGACGTTGGACGTTGACGTCTCGTTGCCTCGAGTACGACAACCGGGCGATCGATACGCTCGTTCGAGCCAATCCGATAACTCGCCACGCCGATAAATAAATGCAACGATTAAAGAATTATATTCGGTATTTCGAAACGATCGAAACCTCGACTCCGGACTCGATCGTTGCCCGTATCGGCAACGGCTTTCTCCATTTCCGTTTCGAAACCATTTCGCTGAAATTTTTATATCTAGCTATCGTTCGATCGTTCGGTCGGGGAACTTGGTTCGGATATACAGTAGTCGATAAATCGACGGAAGAAAGGAATGAAAGAATGGCTTGTGATTGTAGTGGAATAGGGGAGTTTTGATGGTGTCGATCGAAACCCTCGGTAAACTGGCGAGGCAAACGACGATCGCGGCGCCAAGGAGCTGTCGAGCTCTTTCATTCCTAACGAGATGTACGCGAATCGTCGAGCGTAAGAGGATCTTTTGCAACGCGGAAAGAGAGAGAGGCCTCGTCTAAAGCGGGGAGGGAGGGGCATTGAATGCCGGAAGAGTGAGAATATTTCGAAGAGAGGCGGAAAGAGAGGCAAAAGAGGAAGGAAAGGTTTGAAGAGGGGCAAGATAGTGGACAAGAGTTTCAGTTTTCAGATAATAAAGTCTAGTTGGCGAGTGGCATCGGTGCTCAGACGACCCTTCAAGCCAACTAGCGGCCATGTCTCCTCACAGACGCGTCGCATCGACGACGATCCTTTCAAGCCTTTCCAGCCTGAAATCATGCTTAAGCATAATAGCAAAGAATGGCCTGGCAAACGAGAGACCTCTGGCCTCGCGCCTTCCACATAATTTCCACGGATTATGGTAATTCGTCCCCTTCGTCTCCAACGAAACGAAGGAATAATCGAGGGTAACTGTGTTTCCCTCCCCGACTTAATTATGAGATTTATGCAAACCCTGAATGAACTTGGATCAAAGGAGGGAGGAGAGGTGGGGCGATTTTTCAAACGACTAACGAGGCAATCGTCGATGCGTCTGATTACGTACGGAAAAAAGTTTGTGGGCGTTGCACACACCTACGTAAAACACCTAATTACTATGCAAAGTCTTCGTGATCGAGCCTCGTTCCCCCTCGTTTCGAAGTTACGGTCTCTCTGAACAACTTCGACCTTTCCGCTTCTCGATTTTTCGTGGAACGACGTATACCACCGCCGTGCATTAGCGTCACGAGCATCGAAACTTTGCTGTCCGAACTTTTCAACTGTCCTACATACACGCGTCACGTGAAGACTTGCCCGATTGCCCGATTCGGCCAGAAAAGGAAGAAACCTCCCTCTCCCCCAAGGGGGACGACAGATGCCTCGACCAGGTACCCGAAACTTGCCAAACTTTCAATTACCAGCGGTTTATTTTACGGGATGCGGACCTCGTTACGAGAATCACGCGAGCACGCGTTTAATCATTCAATCTCCCTCAACCATATCCCAAAATACACTAAAATCGTTCGAATTATATGTTCGAAGAAAATTTCAAGACAATTCCAATTTCGAATTTTCCAAGATTGATTTGACTAAATAATTAGAGGAATCGTGAATATGAACGGAGGGGGTTAAAATCGTTGAATTTACAAGACGATCGAGTCACGAGACAATTGAAACGACACGAGGAACGATTTTCGAAGGGAGGAAGAAGTCGCGTAGGTGAGGATCGATCGTGAGAGGAACGATGGCGAAGATACGAGCTGGAATGCTGTGTTGGAACGAAGGATACTTCCTCGAACACCGTTCGATTAGAATTACCGTCAATCCCAGCCTCCTCTGACATAAATACCAGGGATACACGCGTGCACTCGGTCGAACACGGGCGCACAATGGATCGACACAGAACTTTGGAACCGCCCTCGAGCGTCCCACAGACCTTTGCAGCTATTCATCGCTCCGCCTGGACCTTCGATAATTCCGAAACGATCTGATCATTAATCGAAAATCGCGGTAATTCGATAGATCCACGCCAGCTATGCGATCGACGTTGTGTGACGTTGCGCCTCGTTGCGCGAATAGAAACGGATAATAATTGGGATTCTAGAGAAAGCGAAATAAAACGATTTCCATTATTATTATTACCAATCTTTTCTCCAAAGATTTCTCGAAATCTGTTTCAGTGTTCACTCGTTGTACAGTTTTATTCACTTCTCCGTGAATCATAGTATCGTATAATCCTAAACTTTGTATCGTTTCGATTAATGACAGCCTTCCCGAAGAACGCTCAATCCGCGTTAATTTCATTAACAGAAATGCAACGGCCCCGGTGAGCAATACGGTTCGCCCCTTCCTTTCCTCGCCTTCCACCCTTCCACCCACGCGTGCGGCAGCTTCAAAGCCACTCCTTCCCCTCGATCAACGGCTACCGCCACACCAAATATACACGCACGCACGCACACACACACACACACGTCACGCTCGCGCGCGATCGTTATGAAACAAAGAACAACGTAAATTTACCAGCCACCTTGTATTCCGTTCCCTATCCGCGACACCCCTCCGTCGGTGTCCTCCCCATCATGGACTGTAATCCTCCCTACGAAACTTAGATCAATATGTTGCGTCACGTTTCGCCCCCTGCACGCCGCCCGACATCCATCCTCCGCCACCCACACCTTCGTCCACCCCGCGCTTCATTCCTGACCCCAGCCCCCTACCCTGAACGTGACGTCACGCAGGGACGCGCCCCATTCATAGGCTCTCTCCCACGCAGAGAGACGGAACCGCGGTGGCCGAAGGGAAATCGAAAGAAAGAAGAGAAAGGGGAGGAAGAGAAAAAGGAGAAGGAGAAGGAGAGAAGAAGGAAAGATTTGATCGTGCGTAATGTAAAGGAGGAAAAAAGGAAAAGGTTACAAGAAAAAAAGAAGAAACTAAAAGAAAAATTCAGGATTCGTTCAAATTTTGAAATCGGATGAATCGAAGAACCACTTCGTTCTTGGTTAGAAAGCTCGTGTAATTGAACGAATCTCGCGTATCGTGCCTCGCCCCTCTCTCTCTCTTTCTTTCTCTTTCTCTTTCTCTTTCTCTTTCTCTCTCTTTCTCTTTCTCTTTCACTCCACAATCAGCGCTCCCCAAAGAAACGTACGAGCGTTTCGTTCCAGCGGATCGATGATGTCGTAACGCGCGCCGTGACGTTTATCATCGTACTTGCGTGTGGCCCTGGTTGGCTCTATATATGTGTGAGTGTATATATGTGTGTGTGTAGGAGTTACTCGTTCACCGGGTGAAACCGATGACACGCACGTGCCGTCTCTCTTCTTTTCGGCCTGTCCTATATTTTTCGGGTGTATTAAACCGGGGAATTCTCCTCCTCGAAACATTGGGGTTTGGTTATCGCGAGAGGAAGTTGAAGAACGATCGATGAATCTCCTGTTTCGCGAGCGAGACGTAAGGAAGGTCTGGCTGGCGTAAGATACTTCCAACTGGAAGTATTTCAAAGGGAAAGGCGTTGAATCGAAGATTAAATATTTTCGAAAGTATCGTAAATTGTTGTTCCTCGCGAGGCTCGCTTTAACCGACTGCATAGCCAATCTTCCGTTTCTTAAGCCGCGGCAAAGTACGACGAAAGCCAATAAACTTGCAGGAAGTTGTAAACCGAAGTTCCTCGCGTCTGCCTCTATTATTATACCAACCCCCGGCCGGGATGAAACGCGCGCGCGTTATTATATATATATTCGCTGTGGATACGTACGTGTGTATGTACGTAACGGCCGCTCTTATTTTCTCCGCTCCCCGGATGCGCCACTTTCAAAAACGAAGTTAAATTACTCCTCTCGCCTCCCCTCGCCTCGCGTAACGGAATCGAATAAATGGAATCGTGGCATGCCCGAAGAATCGTTGACTAAACTACTGTCACCGTTAATCGAATTACGCGATCCATTCTCGGATTCTTTCTCTCTCTCTCTCTGTCTCTTTTTTATACAGATTCTTCCAGAAAATTTCTCTCTTATTTTCCAACGTTTTGCTTTAAAAATAAACTTGCGATCATGGAAAATTCATGAGATTAATTATATATATATATAAAATCGAGGCAAAGTTTCGACGATCAGTTCAATTACCATCGAATAATCTTATCTTATAATCTTATTCCAACATTTCGAAAATAACTTCCGATACAATTAATTATAACAACAACAATCCAACAACAAGCTTTCCATCGTATCCATCGTTCCATTTATCCAATTATCATCGATATCGCTTCAACGAACGAGAGGATATCGAAGAATATATATATATATATAAAGAGAGAGAGAGAATAAGAGAAATAAAATCTTCTCGAGGAATGCGAGAAAAAAAGATCATCCCTTCCTCCCTTCCTCTCCCTTTCTCCCGTTGACGATGAAAACCCTATGGAAATCGAGCGATCAGACCGGGGAAATAGAGGCGCAAAACAGGCGGGAAACGCTATTCGCTATTTAACGATGGCTTTACGCCCACATACGCTACACACGCGCGCGTCCGCGATAAGGGTTAATTGGTATAGCACGGGGAAAGGGGGCCAGCGAGGGTTGGTGAGAGTTGGACAGAGGGGGGGAGGGCAGAGTGCCGCTATAGGTCAATTATTTCCACGTATTTCAAGCGATACGCGGCCGTTATCGTCTTTCCCGATACCCGACCGCTCTTAATTGTTTCCAGGAAGTTGACATTTCCTGGCCTGCACTTTTAACGCCGGCCATACCGAGGGGGAGATGAGGGGATGGGGAAGGAGGAAGGAGAGATGTGTGTATGTATGTGTGTGTGTGTATGTGGAGTCGCGACAAAGACGTGTTTCGAAATCTTTCTCCCCCTCCGCTTAGAGAATAAATGGGCCGCCTTCAAGACGCGATAAATCACGGTGGCGCGGATCCAATTTTCCGCGAACATCGAGAAGATGGAACTGCGTGAAATCGCTGGAATCTTCGATAACGCGAGAACGAGACCTTCCTACGCCATTAAACGCCTCTTCCACCTCTATTGCCTTCGACATCGATCTAATTTTTCAACGTTTCTTCGCTTTTTCCTCTTACGCCTCCCCTTTCCTCCCTCCCTCCCTCTTTATTATTATTATTCTCTATTAAACAAAAAATTTCGTCTCCATCTTTTGGCTAGTTTAGTAAATTTTCAGATTGGAAATGGAAAAAATGTTGTAAATCTTTTTCGAATTAACCGGATCTCTATTTTATTTAGAGATATTGGTGCAACGAAGAATGCTAGAGTTCCACTGAGAAATGTATGGCGAGATAATAGTTCAAAGAGAATCGTAGCCTGGTTTCCGTTTCTGGTGCACTCAAGATCCCATTGATCAGAGTTATCAGTGGGGAGAGTCGAGCCAGTGACTCTGGTTTTCGGACCGGTTTTCACGCCATCGATTCGCGTGGGAGGACCTTCGCGTGCACGATCGACAATCTCGTTTATCGACCTGCGATGACGTCTCTCCTCTCCTACTCTCGCGCCGATTATTTCCTAGAAGTTTAAACAAATCCTCTCGCGTTATCGTTCAAACGATACCGCGCGGATACGGGGAAATTCGTTCGACCGATGGAAAAAATTGGACGATAGTTTTGCAATTAAGAGGATGATTCAAATATTTTTCGCATCTAATTTATTGGATTTTAGGAGAATTTATTTGGATTTTCGTGAGGGGCGTGAAAAGAACGCGAGCCTTGAAATGTCACGGGAGGCAAGGCGTTTCCGGTGCTCGCGCACCGAATGCACCGTCACAGAGGATTTTCCTTTGATCCCTTCATTTAGGTAATGAATCTTTTTTTTTTTTTTGGTCGCGCTAGACCTGACCGGCGCGTGGCGACAAATAAAACTTGTGATCCCTCAAAGCGTAGATGTTCACTAAGTAGCTTCCCCGTAATTAAAAGAAAAATAACGGATTATCCTGCCATCTTGCGCTTCGAAACTCTTTTTAACGTCCAATTAAAAAGAAAAAAAGAACAGGTAACGCGTTTAAAGCTTTCAAAAACCGGGGATAATTTCGGGAGAATACGAGAAGACACGAGTATTCTTCGTCGATTGCGCGATATCGATGCGCAAATATCGCGTTGGAAACTTTAAAGGACAGCCGATATGATGCGAGATAACCGATATTCAGGCCAGGTGTAAAGTTCAACGACAGCGGATCGAATAGTGGAAAGTTGGAGGCAATTAGTCAGTCTGAAACTCCACCCTTGAGTGTCGGGGCGTGAAACGCGAGCGTAAAAGAAAAAAAACAGTGGGGAATTAGACCGAGGAGAGGGCTCGATTCCTCCGGATAATATATCTTGCCGTTTCTTTCCCGATCTCTCCCCTACCTTGGTCGACCGTAGAGTGACCTTTCCGCCGCAGCGTGCGCAGCACCGGATGCTGCAGTAGTTGCAGATGTGACCGACGCCGTCGGCGAACTTGGTTTTCAGGCATATGTGACACGTGGCGTGCAACTCCACTCCCGCCTTCTTGTGTTTCTCCGAGCAGGCACGTATCCTTTCCTCGAGGATCTTCACCTCATCCTGCTTCCGTCTGCAAACGATAAGGAAGAATAATTAATCCATCTTTGAACGGAAATGAAATGAAAACGAAGGATTTACTTTAGAAGGAGAAGAGATCGATATTGAGAACGTTGGAGAGATGTTGTACGATGAAATCGTATTCCGACGGTACGATCGATTTAAAAGCATTATTTCATCGAGTTTCTTTGTTTCATACGAAACACGGGAATGGATGAAACAAGAGGGAGATCAAATTTAGAAACAGTCGACGTCGTATGCAAATTACAGACTAAACTAGACGCACGTTGCATTCGAGTAGGAATTCGTCGGAAAAGAAGAAGAGATTCGGGATCGCAGGGAAGACGTGTTCGTATCCAGCCTTCGTATATAAATATGTAAACGCGTTTGTATACGTACGTGCTCAGTTGCATTCTAACAACCCTTTCTTACGTAGCTTCGAGAATGGGATAGGAAGTGGAAAAGGAGGAAAACAGAGGAGAAAAAGCCAGCTTCTTCGAGCGTGGGAGGTTGGTTTCAGAAGAGTCGAGCCGCCATTAGACTCCTCGATAATTGCGGATCCTCAATTTTCGGAGGGTTCGAACAAAGCTAAGATACAGAGATCCGTCTCTTTCCCTCTCCGCGCCTTGGCCCGCCATTAAAATTCAACCGACAATCGTCCTTCGTCGAGCCGAGATTTTTCTGCAAATTGCAGCAACGGCGTCGCTCCACTTTTATCTGCCCTCTCCTCCCTCCTCCCCTCCCTCCCCTCCCCTCCCCTCTATCCTCGCCGTGATTTCGTTTACTAGCCAGCAGCTACTTAATTCCAGCCGCGTAACTAATTCGCAGCGCGACGTTTTTTTTAACCCTCGCTCGTTTCCGCTTTCACCGATGATTTTCAAGAGATTCAAGGGACCGAAACAACCATCGATTTTCATCCTCGTTCTCCAAGACTCTGCTAACGATTCTCCGACATCGAGCGGAGAAAGAGCTTACGTATTATTGTAGATATCGAGAATCGTCAGCTGCTCGAGCAAACAAAGAGACTAGAAGATCGAGTTCGATAAGTAACGTTCAATCCTCGTGCGAATGCACCCTCGTCTTATTGTGTCATACACTTTAGAAACTAGATGTCGACTATAGTCTTTCTATTTATGCATCGTATAAACGTTTCCTGTCGATAGAACCGGAGGAGATAACAGGTGGCAAAGAAATTTTATTGCTATCAATCCGATGGACGATGCAGAGATATAATCTGATCGATGAAAAGTCCACGCTTTCCAGCGTGTTCTGTGTCTATCTCATTCGCCACAACAATTTCTTAAACTTATGTTCGAGGAAAGGGATTTTGTCAAGGTATTCGATTTCAAGAAGTGATGGAATTATTCGCGAACGAAAGGAAGGAGCAAAATGATAATTCGTTCGATTAATGGGGGAAATTATTGGGAATATTGTGAGTACTTGCAGTTAGGAGGGAATGGTCAGATTTAATACCAGGGGAGTCGATTTATCGGCGAGGTGATTGAATTGGAATGGAATGTGACCGATGTCATCGATTTATTCTATCTACACCCAGCTTAGTACGTTTTCGTCGTCGAGAAATTCTGATACTGCTCAATCTGTACGTAGTAATTTTCCATCTCTCGTATCGCTCCTTTCCAAATAACTAATTTTAACGAACGACGCGCGACCCGATCACGAGAGAATTTTCTTTGAGAAGAGCGGTACTCGTAAACAATGTTAACCACTCTAATCACAAGGGATGAAGATGACGAGCAGGCAAGAGATATATCTGCAAGCCAAGTAGGTTGGGGCGAAAGATGGACGAGATGGAGGAAAATGAAAGAGACGGGAACACTTGGCACGAGCCTACGAGCTCTACCATCGCCACAAAGTCTCCGGATCGCGTGTACGCGGACGAAGGAAAGTTGGGAATCGCGAGGGTTGTTGGCACCAACGGTTTCGAACTTGGATCCCCATGCGAACGAATTTCCGTCGAATTCCTTTTGATCGTTATCCATTTTCTACCATTAGCTCCTTGCACAGAGAGGGAAGATCCTATATAACACGCCTATATTAAATACGTAGACGGCAGTCGATGGAGTTTCGTAGCGGAAATTTGCATGGAAACGGTAGCGAGCTACGGGCTACGAGCGGTAACCTAAATCTTGAGTTTGCCGATCGAGTCAAAGGTTGTGGCTGCATGTCACAAAGCATATATATATATATATATATATATATATATACACGTATAGATATAGAGACACACAGTGTACGTGCGCCCGCCCACGTTACTCTAATTGCTTTACCAATAATCGCGCGCGACTCACGAACACGCGACGACGATCGGTCGAGTTGAAACGGCTCGTCGTCGCGTTGCAACCGCGTTTTCTCGAGACACGATTTATCTGGAGAAAAAAAAAAAAAAAGAAAAGAAAAGAAAAAAAAATTCTTCCGCAACGAAAGAGAAGCAGATCAAAGGGAGAGAGGAACGGGCGCAGAAATGTAGGTTACTTAACGAACACCAACCGTGATTTACGCGCGACTTTTCCGTCCCACAAAATCCGCGCTACGCGACTTTTCACACGATGTCCCCGGCTACGTGCCTCGCCTCGAACAAAGAATCCCACCCTCTCCCCGATCTTTGCTCGACACGTCGAAACTTCCGTCCGTTAGACTCGCCGCTTCGTATTTTTTCTTTTTTTTTTTTCCTTTCTTTTTTTTTTTTTCCACGCCTCAAACTTTACGCCTCGTCTATTGTACGCGAGTTTTACAATATTCACGGATGGAAGAGGGAGGGGGAAAAGAAAAAAAAAAGAAAGAAAAAAATATCGACAATTGTTACAGTGTCGACATGTTAATGTGAAAGGTGGTGGTCGAGGAATTGGAGTTCGTTGAAAACGATCCGGCGTCGATTACGTCAGAAAATTATATCGGTGGGCACGCACGAGGCAGCGTGCCTAAAAGGGGCTGAAGAAAGGTTACGCGTCTATTTTTGCCCGTGTTACCTTCGGATGCGGCGACGAGATCCGTACCGAGGACTAAAATTATCATCCCGATGTCAAAGAAGCCTGGGATACTGGGAGGGTGGGGTGAAAGGGAGGCGAAGAAACGTAACCCACGTAGCGATAATCTCGGGGCTACCGCGTTAAAACGCGCCATCCTTTCGCGCGTGGGTCCAGCCTTCTATATTTCAGGATCCAAGAATTTACCGTGGCAATCCAACCCCTTTCACACTCCATCCACGGGCTGCATACCCTATGCATACCCTGTGCAACTACAGCAGCTCGTTACCGAGCCACGTCAAGGCTCGCTGCCTTGCATTTTACATGCGTCCCTACACGTACTTGTCGTCCACATTACATGATCTCGCATCGGTATGGCGAAGCACGCTTTCCTCATTACTCTCTCGCTTCTTCTTCTCCCTTTCTCTCGGTGCCCATCCCCTCTTTTCTCTCTTTCTCTCTCCCTATCTCTTTCCCGATTCACTCCTCTTTTATCCCCCGTGTTCTTTGTCTCCTTCCCTCTGTCTTCCACCGGCTCACCCTTTCTCACTCTTCCTCCCTCTCCTTCTCTCTCTCTTTCTCTACTCTACGTCTGTCTCCATTCCCCGCTCGACTGCTTTCTCACGTTCCCGTTTTCCATCAGCGACAACCTATCAATAAAACGCCTTCCTCGAAGAACACCGTCCATTTTCCTCGGCGTCGCCTAGCTGCGACTCTGGCACCGTAATTACATGCGAATGAGGCTGCTGGCGCATCCATCACCGGCTGCCTCTTGCAAATAGGTGTAGAGGGGAGTAGGTTGCCTGTTAAAAGGGTCAGTTTTCGTTGATTCCTTTCGACGTTGGTTGGAAAAGTTTAAGGCGGGGTAGTTTGTAGAGATTTAAAACGCGTTTCGAGCGCGTTTATACGAAGCGCGAAATTAAAAAGGAAACTTTTTATTTTCGAGTTGAAAACTTCATTGCATTCGAGTAATTTGATTTGAATCGGAACGAAATAAATTGTTTTATTTAATAATAATTGAGATTACGAGTATTGAAACGATAGATGAGAATCGACGGGATAATTATCCGAGGTAACGGAACGAATAATCTAAATAGGGAATAAGGGAAGATGCGATGGATATAAAACGGTCAAGGACTAACGAGCAGGTAAAGTGGAGAAAATAGGCGGAAAGCCACGTCGGAGGGGACTTTGGTCAAGAAATACACGTATTGGATCGATCGGACATCGTTTCGCTCGTTCAGTAATTCTGATCAACGACGCGTGACCGTCCATGGTCACATTTTTGTAGCTCTGCCTAGCCTGCCTAACCATTCAGACTTTATACTACTTGTCGATGTGGTACTTCGCCCCTCAATTTGCTCGTTTTATTGTTTATTGTTTAGAGAAACAATGCAAAAGCATCTGATTTTTCACGAGGAAGGCGTGATGATATATGCGTGCGCAAATAAAAAAAGAATTAAACTATGGCAAACTATATAAAAAATTGATAAAAGCATAAAATTGATAAAAGCGAACGTTCTTTAGAAATCATTTTACGTTTTTCATTTTCGAAGCGAGTTGGAAAAAAAAAAGATATTTCTAATAAAAAAAAAAAAAAAAATGTATTTCGCATATCACCATTCTCTTACTCTTGGTTACTCTTTGATAGACCAAAGATAAATTGATGCATCGTCTCTTTATCATCTCATCTCATTGGATACAAAATAAATGCAAAGATTATGTGTCTTTAGAAACTTTTTCCACATAATTATAATGATAATAGAAAAAAAAAGAAAGAAATTAATAAAAGGAAGAAAAAAGCGAGCTTAATAAAAAAAAAGGAAGAAATAAATAAATACGAGCACACGAAGATAATAGGATATCAGCACTAATCCCAGCATCATTATCGGAGAAAAAAAAAAATCTGGATGAAAAAACCGACCTACCTCATAATCTCATTTTCCTTCTCCTCCTCCTGCTTCTGCCTTATTATAACCTCCTCGATGGTGCTCCTCTCCTCGGGGGTGAGGTGCGACATATCAGGTACAGCCGCCATCACGGACGTAAGATAGGAACGTGCACGGGAAGCTCTAATCGCGAGGAATTTAGCGCGACGCGCGGGCCGGCGCAGCACCGACGACGCCGCCGATGAGGTACCGCGACGAGGATCGCTCGCCGCGCGATAACGCTCGTTCCTACGGGATATCGCGTCCTTTCTACGACTACGGGAAAGCTGTAGCGTACGGGGGGAGTCATCCGACACCTGGTAATCGGCGCAGCTGGCCACGACAACACGGGTACGCCTTCGGCGAGCGTAGATTACTCCGTGCTCGCGCTTTTGCGTCCTGCTTCTGTCTTTTCTCTTCACGCGTCTGTTCTTGTTGTTGTTGTTGTTGTTGTTGTTGATGGTGGTGGTGGTGGTGGTGATGGTGTTGCTGCACGTCACAGCACGAGCGGCGATCCGTGACGATCGGTACGAAGGTTGGAAGCCCGTCCACGACGACGACCACCACGTTCGCCCAACGTTCGACTGGACAAGAGGAAGCCACTGCTCGACACCGGACTCTCTTGTTCGTGCGCGCCTTATCGTCCGCCTCGAGGCTGCCTCTCATGCGAACGTCATCGAGATTCGTCGAGGCATGGACGCGACCTTGGCTAGATCCGTGATCCTCGTCTCCGTCGGTGTCCTCGTCGTCGTTGTCTCTCGTCGTACGATTACCAGCGACCGCATCTGTATGACAAATCATGTTTCACAGGCTGTGTGGAGGTTCTCGCATTCTCTCTTCCGTCCCCGGTCCTAGTTCTCCGCTCGAAGCCAGCATGGAACGATGCGAGGATTGTCCCCAGGTGTTCCTCGAAAGCGACCTTCGACGAGCTTCCTCCTCGCGTCCTCGATATGGCGGCTGCGAGGTTAGAATGTGCGCACTGCTCTCCCTCGCTATGCTCTCTAAACTAATGCTCCGATTCTTCCCTCTCTCTCTATTCCTCTTCGTATCTGGTTATCGTGTATCGTGTACGAGATAGCCTGTCTGATCGGATTTGTTTACTCTGTTTCCACTGTTTTGATGGTCGAACACCTCGCGAGGTATCGAGGTTTTCGAGCGGCCCAGTTCACGAGTACATCGATTGAAAACGAAAACGGGTCACGGGTGCCGTTGGTGCACTCGTTTCTGCCGTACACACGAAGCCCAGGTTCTTGAACTTTGCAGGGGAATACGCGATTCTATACACGGCAGGTAGAACGCTTCTGCCGTTTAAAGAGAGGGGCCAGTCCGCGTTTCAGCACGAGCCAAGTGTCGCGTTGACGGCCGCGCGACCAATCGGGAACGATGCGATAATAATGGCTACGTGGTCATGTTTCTGGCCTCTGTGAAACGGTTTTCGGAATTTCATACGCTCGCATACGGAAACGGATGTCACTGGATATCCCTGTACTGGACCTCGGGTTCTTTCTTCTTCATTTTCGAATCGTACACAGAAAAAACACCCTTCTTTCTTCCTTCCTCTTCCTCTTTAACAACTATGTAAAACAGTATAGCCTGTCGCGATGATAATCGATTCCTTTCAAAACGTCGAAGCGCGATCAAATTTTGCATCGAACGCAAAATTTCACAAGCATAGTCGAGGACAGACGAATTTTTCGAAAGAAAAGGGACACGAGACGCGCTAATTCGTACGAACGCGTATACGCGCAACCTCGATCGTTCGAGGAAATCGAACGCCACGTATGTCGATGCCTTCGTTCCAGACGATATTCAACGCTACAAGTATTCTCTTCTCAATGTTTGCGATTCACGTGGCGGCCGAGACGATGATGGCGCTCTTCGACGTCTCTGCAGCGACCGCGACACCCACACAATCAATCGCCCTAGACCGGATCGTTCCACACCCACGAGAGACGTTTTCTCAGCTGACCGGCTGTTCACGAAGGTTTTCGAGCCGCGTTCGAACGATTAACAGCTCACCTCGTCAGCTGTTCCCTCATTCTCGAAATCCCCCAAAGACATATTATTCCCACGGAAATATGGATTCTCGTGTTCTCTCTTTCTCCTCGTTCCGTTCCTCGCCAAATGTAAAACGGGATCACTTACGGGTGTTATCGCAGGTTACTCTCTGCCCGACTCTCGGTTTATCGTTTCCTCGCACTGATTACACACGCGAGTACACGTTAATAACCGTTTCGAGTACGGTGGTTACGGCGTATGGCGAAGCGAACGATATTCTCTCACTTCCGTGTTTCAACGGTTCCCTTCTCGCCAACGCTCGACGCTAGAACAACACACGAATGAGCTTATTCCACACCCCTAGCGCGCTTATGTCCGCCAACGCTCCGCGATTGGTACTACTCTCACTGACGGTTCGGTCTCTCCTTCTCGCTCTTTCTCCTCCTCCTCCACTGCTCTCTCTCTCTGTCTTCCTTTCACCTTTTCTCCCACCGATTCACCACATCTTTCTCCCTCTCTCCCTCCCTATCTCTCCCTATCTCCTTTCCCCTTTCCCTCGTCAATCTAGCTCCTCTCTTTCTCCCTCTCCCTCTTTCTCTCTTTCTTTCTCTTTTTCTCCCTCCCCTTTCTCTTCGTCCCTTCACTTGGCTCGCGCACGGCACTGCCTGCACCTCTTGCCAACCCTCTCCGTAACGGGCTGAAACGAGAAAACCGGTCTCCGCGAAGGGGGCTAATTTCCGGCCGCGAATCGACTTCCTGTGAGGATTCTGGCGTCGAAATCGCGCGACCCACCGACAGGCCCTTGGTTCCATTCGCTGTCGTACATGGGAAGAGAAAAAAAAGAAACGGGAACAGAGTCACCGAGACCGCGGAGAGAGCTCGACCCTCCTTCGTGGCTCGTGCTTATGTACGACCGCAGTTGCGCGAACCATTCACACCCCCTCCCCTATGTGTTTGTCCATTCGGGACAACTACCCGGTCTGCAAGGAATTCGGCTTTCTTCCATTCCATGTGGCAGAGACCAAAGTGGGCAGACAGAAACATCGTCCCGAAAGGACGTCTGTCGCTCGCGAACACATCCATTTCTCTGTATTTTAGAGAGTTGTGCATCTTCCAGATTTTAACCCTCGATGATGGTTAAAGCGAATTCCAGGAGTTCCATGGAGTCGATCGCTGAGAAACGTCCATTCATGCGGTCTTAATAAATAATGGGATGCGGTGTATGTCCGAACCAATAAGGACCACAGGCCGCACTTACGTCATGGAAAACTTGGTATTGATCGCACCCTAGGCCAATGGGGTTCACCGCCGCAACGGTGTTACTTTTGCCGTTCTGGCGGTGAATTCGAACGCCATCGAACACTATCACGATCACCACTGTAACCCGGGAAAGTATGAATTTTTCTGGATCAAAATTTTGAGAGTCGATTAGTTTAAAAATTATATCAAGAGGAATATCAATAATACATGAAGATTTATGATATATGAATTTGTTTCAAGGTTCGATTCGATGAATTTAAATTATTAAATGAATGATGAAATAGTAAATAAAATGATAAAATAGATAAAATGCGATTGTTTGGTTGGCGAACGTCCGACGTAGAATATATTAACACTACTAGCACGGCTGACTAATAATGATAATAGCCACTGTATTAAAGAGTAATGTTGCTCTTTCTTTATTATAAAATTTAGCAAAAAATTAATTGGATAAAAATAATTTTCTAAGTATTCTATGTAAATTAGAAAAAAAGTTTCTTCGACATTCGATACATCACATAGATCACATATTAAATATCGATCGATCAAGAGCAATATTAAAATCAACTATCATCAACAACCATTATCTCAAAGTGGTAAACTCCGCCAACCAATTTCGTATCTGTTTTTGTAATATACAATAGTATTTGGATACGCAAGATTAATGATATCTGGAGCAAAGCCAATGATATCAAAACATATCTTTCGTATGCGAGAACTAAAATCAAAATACTATTCAATTTTATAAAGTAAATAGATTTTAATATACAATCATAAATAATATATATATTCTTATTTTTTTCTTTCCTGAATTTAATTCAGGTTGAGTTTACAATCAATTGCATAATATTCGATGTAAAATCGAATTTACAAATTCACATTTGTTTTCGCATATATCATGTTTTGTAATAATTGCAATAATTGTTATAAACAATGATATGTATAAACATTAGTTGTTAAGCGTATTATAAGAAAAAAATTAAATCCGAAAAAACTAACTTAAAATAAAAAATTGTACTTAATTTTAGAAATTTGGCACATTAAAATGGCATAATAATAAAAATATCATTGAAATATAAATATTGACGATATAGAATAAGAAATAAAATAATATAATTATTTTAATAGATTGATATAAATAGTTTTCATCTATTTTTTAATAAAAGGGGCACTTTCTCTCAATTTCATTTAGAATACATTTCCATATTTGTCACAACGCGCATTAATATTTAATTATATTCATTTAGTTATTTACAAGTATAAGTTATTTGCAAACAGATTGTTGTTATATACAAATAGATTATTGTACAAATCGTAAAGTGCAATACGTTGTATTCATATACCCCACATAAAATAAGACTGACGTATTTTTAATCTGATCTTATATAAGATATATATTATAAGATATGTATACATTTATGTCATAAAATTATTGATATATATATATATACGACATAAATATATACATTTCAATAACTTATTTTTTATTTTCCTATCTGGTGCATCGTAAAAATAAACTCAGTTTTGTAAATTAATTTATTACGCTTCATCGTAAATCATTAAAATCGGTACGATATACGTTATGTATACAACGACGTAAAAAGAGTTCGTACTATATTTTATATTCTCTATAATATATGTATACAATCGACAATCTTTCATCATTAAATTTTACTATAAATTTCGAATGTGCATTTTACTCAATCATGTACATTGATAAAAAAAAAGATACAATAAAAAAGTAAGGACAATAAAAATTCTACGATATTTGTTTCACATGTTAATATACTTCATAGGAAATTCAGTTAAAATGTTATCAAAATCATGTAAATTTTATCAAGTAATATTTACTTGTATGTTAATATTTCTATTTCTTTTCCTTTTATATAAATTTAAAACATTTCTGTTTGTCATGTGGAATTCTTGTTTTAAATAATATTGAGTCAGCTCGATATTGAGTATTTAAAAGAGGCATATATCCAAAAACCTGAAAGTATTAGAATTTTTACAAAATATTTAATTATAATTCATTTCGTATTTCATTTTGGACATATATTTAAAATTGTAAAAAAAACTTAGAATATAAAAATAATAAAACCTGATTTACCTGAGAGAAGAAATTGATGCATTTGTGCCTTTCTTGAAAATGCGTATCATCTTCCGAAAGAGAAACAGGACAACCAGGACATCTAAAAGTCCATCGAGATGTGACCTAAACATAAGAAAAATTAATTACTAAAAGCATTCCGAAAATAAATATATTGTATATATATTATAATCACTTTAACAGGTGGTTTTCTAGTAAGATGAGATATCAGAAAATTCATAGCGATATCTTCACAATTCATATATTCGTCAACTTTGTCCCGGATTGCTTGTGGTAACCAATGTGTATATAGATATGTATAATGTTTATGAATAAATGCAGCACCAGTTAAAACCATTGATAATTCGCATGAATAATTAGAATTGTAGTTCCAAGCATTGTGATAATTCTGGTCCCATGCATGAAAGCGACCGGGAAATCCAACAACACGATCTCGATGTTCTCTCCATACTCTGAATCCGAACATAATTTCATCATGTCGTAAATGAGCATCGTCGTCTACTGAAAGAACAGCTTCCGTTTCGATAGCATCAAATGGTAAAAATCTATTATTTAAACTGTTCCTTGGAGCCTTGATTACCTACATACAAAAAATTTATTTAATTTTATTCATAAGAATAATATAAGAATTCTAGTAAAACTTACATGAATTGGTACTCCAATATCAGGCCACTTTAAATCTTCCATAGGTGGTTTTGGACTATTCCATACTACTAGAACTTTATTTAAATATGGTAATCCATACAATCGGGCCAAAGAATTTATAAGAACTTGTTCTCGTTCATATGTTAACATCACAATTGTAAATTGTTCTCTGGGATAATTTCCGCCTAGAGCTTCGCTAAATTCCTTACCCGCACCTCCAGCACCTTTACCAATCGGCCTGAATCCCATTTCAGAACCTGTGATTAGTAAGTATTTTAAAATTTTTATTTTCGAATATTATTTTAGAATTTTAGAATATTATTATATGTTAAAAATTGATTTACCAAGAAATTTTGCATCGCTAGGAAGGACGGTATCAAAAGGTAATTGCGGATATAAATAAAATGGATCCACCCAATCATTCCAGATTTCATGACCCTGAAGTAACATTGTAGTATAATTTCTTTTAAATGCAGGAGATGGATAAGGTGGTTCCAGAGGTCCTAAACTTTCTTCTGCTTCTGGTTCAGCGATAATAGTATCAGATTTTAAAGGCTAACAAAAAAAAATGAAATTATTATGCATGATATAAAATATATCAAATCATTTTATGCTATAATATATATTTACCACAAAGCTTTCATTAAAGACACTTGGACTGGCAGTTTGAGGTGCTGGCAAAGGTGGTATACCGAGTCGATCTCTAATTACAGCTACAATAGTATCTACCGCACCTTGAGCAGTACTTAAATAACGTTCCCATATTAATCTACCTTGTCTACGCATACTTAAAAGATCAGTGTCGAGAACCGCACGTAATAGGAAATGCATTTCTGTTACCCTGGCCTGAAATTCAAAACAAATCTAATAATCAAAAGCAATATTATATTAAAAATATCATATTTATACCTTTGGCAAAAAGATAGCTGCTCGTCTCCAACTGATAACTTCACTATAACTTAATAAAATTTGATCACCACCTAAAAAAACTGGGATAGAACCCGATCGTAATGCTTCATACAACCTAGCTTGCATAGATGAAGTGGTTACAAATGATGTATTACTAGGAGCTAAAATTAAAACAAATGTTGATTCTTTCAATATAGCTTTCCTTGAAGAATCTGTTCCACATAAAGACCAGTCAAGTATTTCTACTACATTTTTTTCTTCAGAGGCTGGTATACATTCAAATTGAATGAAAAATTTATCCAAAGTTAATCCTGTACTCATATCTTTAAGATGTTGTATAATAAAAGCATCCAAATTATTTTCATCAATTGTTAATTTTTCTATATCTATATCTGCATCATCAATTTGATGTGTCATGGTAGTAATTTTTGGAGATCTCATTTCTCCTTGAAAAGATAATAAATATTTTCTTCTTGCTGGCAACATCTGTGCACATTCTTGCCAGACATCACCACCTGGAGGTCCTAAAATTGGTGGGACAACTAAATCAAATCCCTCGCGAAATTGATTTCTAAAGAATGTGGATTGTACTATTATAGCTCTTCCCGTATCTATTCCACTAAAAATATCACCAGATTCTACAGATAAATCTCTACGTGCTAAATTTAATAAAATATGATTTCTGCCATCTCCACCCCAATATGGGAGTGCATGTAATTTTTTTACATCTATAGGTTTACGAAATTTTTTGTCTACTTTTTGTTGAATAGAGAGAGCTTCCCCTATGAGTACTATATATATACAAGCTTCAGCTGCATTTGTAGTGAGATGTGGATTATATCCTATAATAAAATAAAATAAAAAAAATATATAGATATTAATATATATACATTATAATTATAAATTATTATTTATGTTTTAATTATTATAATATTTAATATCTATATATACCTAATGTTTGTTTTATAGTAGTTTTTAAAAATCCATCAACATCCCATCCAGAATTTACTACAGAATACTGATCAGGATCATACAAATATACTGGAAAACCACTAGTTAATGCACACCGACTGTGATCAAAACAATTATACATTCTACATGAATGTGATACAGTATTAGGTAATACTACAGGAACAGAATTCATTAATATACGTTTAGGTGGTGCTAATTCTGGTGTATTTCTTTCCACTGCTTCTCTTTGAGCTACTTGTGCTTGTTCAACACTGATCTTTAATCTATCAAGATCAGTTTGTTGATGCAATAATTCTTGTTTTAATTCATCAATTTTTTGAGTTAAACTACTAACTTCAACTTGAAGTCTTTGCCTCTTTGCACTCAGATCCCTAAGTTCATTATTTACAGAAACTTTAATACGCAACATTTCTTCTATTCTCATCTTCAATTGAGAAGCCTTCATAGGAGTAAAATCTTCAAAAGCCTCCAGTGTGGAGAATGTACGATAAATATCTTTATCTGGGGAATCAGATTCCACCTAAAAAATATATATAAAATTTAAGATTTTGAATCAATTATAACATAATTCTATTTATAATTTATAATTTCTATTTATGTCCAAAAACAATACCTTTGATAAATAATAATGAGTGAATAATGGTACAATGAATAAAACAGCAGATGTTAACATTATAATTCTAGATAATTTAATATGTGTTATCCAATGACAAATTTCTCTACCACTTCCATTTTGATGGTATAATGGAAGTATTTCAAATATACTTCCTCCCATCATGTTATAGATCATTCATGTTTATTTAAATTTCAAATTAATAAACTTATTTTGTAATTGTTTAACAAATTCCTGCTAACACATTAAGAAGATAAATCATTAAAAGAAACACACAATCTTATATTTAATAGTTTTATTTCACATAGAATATTAACATCTTTTTATAGTAATAGTATTTTATAAATATCAGAATTATAATATTAATAAATATATTTCTTACCAAAAACATGATAATTGTAGAATTTTTATTGACATTATTGATCAATAACCTAAAAAGAAGATATCCTTTTTTCACATATTTTAAAATCGCAATCGAATATCGCTATAAATAAATCATTACAATATTATTATAAAAAACTCAATAAATACATTTTATTTTATATATACACATTTTTATAAAAAAATAATTCATTCACATAAAATAGGTAAAGAGAATTGTCAAAATCACAATAAGATCAAAGAATCACATGGAGACAGCAATTTAAAAAACAATATCAATATTAATAGTGCTATTTTTTCATTAATGTTTATTCATTCTCTTTTTGACGTATGTCCTTGTAACTTCGTATATGCATTCATTTGCGTGGGCCAATATTTACGATAGCGTTTTGTTGTTATTTCATGAAGACTTCATCCTTGACTTCTACCTAATACAAAAAAGAAAGATTTCGTACCGATGCCACCCGACGTAAAACAGAATCACGTGACATTTTCGATGTTTTTTTATCTTATTATGTCGTAAAATGTAGTATTTAATAAATTAAATGTAAATATTTTAAATAACCCGCGATATTGTTCTCGAAGTTGCTTTCCTTTGGCAACGTCTGGTGGCATTGCTTATAGTCTTGTTGGTGTATTTGCATTTCTCAGGACCTTCACAGAACATGCGCATGTTCATGTCAAGTGTAGTGCAAAGGAAATAATATTTTGGCTTTCGGGGGCCTAAAATTAGCTAAAATGGTGAGCTCTTAATAAATTTATGGATTATGTTAATCCAACGATCTTTAAAAACAATTTTGCTAAAAAAGTATATTTTGCTTTTTATGTTCTCGACAGTGTATTAAAAAATGTTAAAATAACCTATCATGAGTCAACGTTAATGTTCCCTTTTACACTAAATACAAATCAATTTCGTGGCATATCTTGTGACTAACGACTTTGTGAAGAAGTGCATGAATTTTTTATTGCAATAGAATACATTGTTATTTAAAAATTTTCAAATTTGTTAATATTCTTCACTGAGATGTTACTCAAAGTAGTAACAATAAATCGTAATAAAATCTTTGTTTATGAGTTCTTTTCGAAGTTGATTTTATTATTACAAATAAAAAGAAAATTTATAACATTATAATGTATATATATAACTTTGATAATAAATTATTTATTTAATATAATATTTAATATTATATAATAGAAACAGATGATAAATCTTTCTTATATTAATCTTTAGAATATATGCACAATAATGTATCTAAACTAATTTTTGTTGCAGCATAAGTTAAAGTTCTCACAAAGAGATAAAGTAAAGAAATTCATTACATTTACACATACTGGAGAACAAACTGCAATATATTGTTTAGCACAAAATGATTGGAAGCTAGACTTGGCAAGTGATAATTATTTTCAAAATCCTGAGGCATATTGTAAAGAACCAAAAAATACAGTAGATAAAAAGAAATTAGAAATATTGTTTAGTCGATATCAAGGTAATTTTATGATTCATTTTTTTTTATATGTAATAATAATATATATATAAAATTAAAAATATGTTCATAATATTTGATTTCATAATTGAAATAGATCCAAATGAGCCTGATAAGATTACAGCAGATGGAATAATGAAATTTTTGGATGATTTGGATTTAAGCCCTGAAAGCAAATTAGTATTAATAATCGCATGGAAATTTAGAGCAGAAACACAATGTGAATTTACTAAAGATGAATTTATGAATGGAATGACAGACTTAGGGTAAATCAAATTTTTTTAACTTTGTTTTAAAATGTTTAATTTTGTTTTACATTATTTTAATATAGTTTTTTAAAATTATTTTCTAGTGTTGACAGTATAGATAAATTAAAAGCTTGTTTAAGTAGTTTAGAAAATGAATTGAGAGATCCTCAAAAATTTAAAGACTTTTATCAGTTTACATTTAATTATGCAAAAAATCCAGGACAAAAGGGTTTAGATCTTGATATGGCTATTGCTTATTGGAACATTGTATTAGATGATAAATTTAAGTTCCTGCCTTTATGGTGCCAATTTTTACAGGTAGGATATTTAATATATACATATATATATATATTATTCATATATATATATATTTATATATATATATATATATATATATATATATATATATATATATGAACTTCTTACATAATATAAATATTGATTAAGCCTAAAAAGGAGGCTTCCATATTGGTTAGGTAAATATTATGATACAAAGTAGTTAACACTATTTTTTAGGAACATCATAAGAGGTCAATTCCAAAAGATACATGGAATTTATTATTAGATTTTGCACTTATGATCAACCCTGATATGAGTAATTATGATGAAGAGGGAGCCTGGCCAGTACTGATAGATGATTTTGTAGAATGGGCACAGCCCCGAATTCGTCAGTCCCTCTAACATCTTTTTGTTACATCTTTAACTTCATATAAAACAAAGCTTTATTTATTCAATTATAAAATCGTATATTCTTCAAGTGAAACTTGATCATATTTTTCTGATAGAGCATCATTTTACTTTGTGTACAGAGTATATGATGATGAAGCAGGAGTATTATAATTGTTAGGATCAATCTAATGTATAATAATTCTCTCTTTCTCTCTCTATAATGTAAACAAATTTATGTGTGTATATATATATATATATATATATGTATGTGTATATATATATACATATATATATAATTCATAAAAACAAATTGATTTCATAAATAATTAGAATTTCTGTATTTAATTCCAAAATTATTAAAATTTTACATAAGAATCCCATTATTATACATCTGTCTGTACAAAGTAATATGATGTATAATCAGTTTGTTCGAAAAAATAACAGTGAAAAATGCTCAATTATCGACTGTATTTGCAAAATCTGAAGAAATCGCTGACTGTGTTCCTTTGCACGAATTTGGCTTCAAAAGGAGAAATCATAAGAAAGATTCATTTATATCATTTTGTAGATAGTAATTTCTAGAAATTGCGTTGTTAAAAATTGTTATTAAATAAATTTTACGACACTCTACAGAACACTTGTAATATACATACAAAAAAAAAAAAGAAAACACAGAGAGAAAAATCTGTATTTTAAACAAAACGTTATTTCGGCACTCGTATACTTATCTTTTTTACTATCACCAATTTAAATGGTGACAGAAAAAGATTTGTTTCTGTTTTATTAGTGAAGAATAATATTTATATTGTAATTCTGAGATATAATAGCTGTTAGGGAAAATAAATTAAGAATTTTTTACAAGTTTAAATTATGGGTTTCATTTACAATTATTGCAGATTGAATATATTTTTTTATATCATAAAAATAATGGATATAAATATTTATTGGTTTCAAAATTTACATAAATCAAATGTATATCAAATTGTTAAGAAAGCAAACAACTGATGAATCCTCATAACAAATTTTTTGTTTATACTACAAAGTGTTGTAGTTATTAATAACATTTTAAGTTTTATGTTTTCTTTCTACTTCACAATGCAATGTGTGTGATTAATGCTTTTGTAGCTTAGCAAAGTACACAAATTTTCAAAACTACTAATCATTTTAATTTATATATAATGCAAAAAAATTACAGAAACATAATGTAAAGAAATATATATCTCTGCAACTTCATGGTTAACAATTAAGAAATCAGAACATTATATCTGTTTAGGTATACTAACATTGAAAGGTGCAAAGTAGAGAATTAGCAATATAAAAAATATGTCGTCCAGAAATTTTGGATTATATTTTATAAGAATGTTAAAACAGTTAAAATGAAGGTTCTGATATATGCATTCTTTATAAAAGGAAGAGTCCAGTAAAATGTTGTCAAAAGTATGTTTGTGCAATGCAAAAAAAAAAATCACAATGTATATTACATTAATTTAAATGATATTAAGAAAAATACGATTTTCAGATTTAAACTACGTTATTTTTTTAATATTTTATGCATTGCGCGAACATTAAAAGATTGTAATAGTTTTAGGAAAAAATTGTACATAATGTAAATAAATCTGTCAGTCTTAATCTACATAGTATGTGTAATTAAACAAAAAATACCGTAATCATTATATTATAATATTTAGTTTCAAACAAAACTATTTAAATATAACAGTAAAATAAATTTTTACTGTTATATAAAATAAATTTTTAAACTTTATATATAAATTTTACTTTTTTTTTAGTATTTTTGTATAGCTTTTAAAATATTTACATATGCACACTTAAGTGTGTAGAAAAGTAAGAATTATTTTACTAGATTATTGTTCTCTGCAATGACTGCCACAGTTGCATAAAGGATTACAGCCACAGCATTGTGAATTGAATGGATATAAAAATGCTAGCTCATATTGATTTGCTTCTGTATTGTAACATTCATTTAATATATCCTCTGTGTACCAATTGCATAAATGTTCCAACTTGTCTATAGTTGTCTACATTATTTTTTTTACTATTAATATGACATGCATTACTATCATTTAAAAATATTGTAATATTTATTAAATATCAGTCTTGTTATATATAATTATAAATCCTTACCTGTGCAATAACTAATCCCCGATTTGGATTTACAATTGTACTATGACTATGAGAGTCAAAAAAAGTTACCTATAGACAAAACTTTCATGAAACAAGATTTTTATAGACTTCACAAAGCTGTTCTTACCATATTTTCTTGAAATATGAATAGTACTGTACGCCCACAGGTAATAAGAAGCATAAATAAATTCTTAGATCTTGGTGCTAAATACCATTTATGTAAAAAATCATTTATATGTTGGTATAAACCGTTTTGAATCCTTTCATAAAATACTTGAAATGTCTATAACATAATTGATATGTTTTAATATGTCAATATATCTTATGTTACATAAAAACATTTTAAATCAGAAAATTATCAAAGAAAAAACAATAGAATATATGTTTAATTTGTACCCATTCTCTTAATAGATTTAAGTTTCTGCCTCCAAGTTTTAATGCTTCTTCTGTACTAAGATACGGATGAGAAACCAAACCTTTCTTAACAATCCATGCATGAATGTTATTACCTTCTATCATAGCTTCAGCTATGATAGCAATAAATTGAGGAGATTTTTCTATATTATATATTAATAATCCTGTTTGAGATATTCGTTGAGCAACAAGAAGACAAATCAGAGTACATGCTTCACTAACTAGAATAGAAAATTATATATCATTCGAAAAAATGAAATTAAAATATAAAAAAAAATTTTTTTTTACTTGTTTGTCCTGGAGGAAATCGACTTTGTGAAAATTCTTGATTATACCAAAGTACTACTACGCTATTTTTAAAATAGTTCTTCGTATACGAAGAAAAGTAAGAATTGAGTAATAGCGATAAGGACATAACTTTTCATGGAAACTTCAGTTGATATGCCATTTATTACTTTTAAATTTTATATGTGAAAGCATTTTTTCTTATCTTGACTTACAAAAGATTTCATGTTCCGTCTATTAAGAGCCATGAAGCTGGTCGAATAACGAATTTGTTTTTGAATTCACACAAATCAAATTAAAAAGTTATAATGCAATATATTTATGTACACACCTTCATACTGATAAAACAAAATTAAAATCTTATTACGTTTACAATATTGTATTCCGAAAACAAGATATTCTATTTCTTTTTATAAAATCAATATCTTAAATATAAATTTCATTAGTGCATTTATTATTTGTATCTCGACTTGTAATCGTACATTATTGGCATTCCACCAATGGTATGCGCAATGCGTGTTATTTAATTATTCTCCAATTATTGAATTTATAATATTTTTGTTACATTATGTGAAAAAATATGAATCATCTTTTACATTTTACATTCATTATAAAATTCAAATAGAGTTTGAATTATTTTATCTTTTTCATTATATACATCGGTTCATACTTAACACTTATTGCATAAAGTGAAAAAAATATCTGTTATATATAACACAATGACAACAAAAACTGAGTATATTGTATATAGATTTCACAATCACACAAGTCATGTATACAATTATAAATAACAGAATTCAATAAGATAAAGTTACTCTATGGATATAAAGAAAATACCTGTATGTATACACATGTATATATATATATATATGTATATATATATATATATAATATATATTTATTTACATTTAATATATTGTAAAAATGGAAAAATCTAAATGATTTCAAATGATACATATTATGTTAATTGAAATGAGGTATTCTCAAATAACATATTATTGTTCAAAGATTTTAATATCTAAATTTATAATAATTTCTATGATATTACGACGCTTCTTTCTTCTTTTGATGCATTAAGCATCATAAAAATGCACTATTAGAAACAATGATACTTCTGATAATATAATCTTTCTGTGCAAGTACACATACATGTATTGTCATATTTTTTAACATTGTCCTTGATGCATAAATATTAGCAATGTGCTTCGATTTATTTATTACATATTTTATATTATTGCCATAATTTTTGCTTTGTGATTCATTAAAATTGATTAAGCGTGTTACGATTTCCATGAAATAAATCATATGTTGCAAATATGAACATTATTTAATTTTTTATAGTTAAAAATTAAAATATTCTTCTAGAGTCACATTTTCTCTCTATATATATTTTTTAATATGAACAAAATTATATTTTGCTAAGTGTATAGTACACCTGAATGACTCACAGAAATATTTCTGTTGTGGAGATGCATTGGAAACTGTCTGATAGTTTCCCTTGTCAAAATATCAAAGTGATCTTATCATACCTAAAAAAAAAATAATTATATATTTATATTTCATGATATTTCATAATTTTATTTTAAAATCAAATAAGTATTATTTACTATTGATCAAAACGATCTGAATGAAGGAGGATAACGTGATGGTATACTCGTATTAATATGACGTGATAAATGTTCCCATCCTAAGATATTTGCAAGTTCTATACATTTTTCATCAACTTCTTTTAATGGATGTTCTTCATAATAACGTAATAATAACTTTAGATAGCGACCATAATGATTATTAATATGGGCATGCCATAATGAAAGAGAAATGACCTACAAGTAAAAAATAATAAATATTTTAATTTTTTAAATATATCTTAATTAAATATGTAATATTATTTAATAAATAATGCAATTATAATAATGAAACTTCTTGCCTTGATATCAGTTGGTTCAGCAAATTTTTGTACTTCTTGCCAATGATGTGTTACACTATCTAATAAATGTTCATAGGATTGACGATCTCCTTCTCCTTTCTTTGCACTGTGTACATATAATCGCGATAATGCACACCCTTTTTTCACTAATGCTTTTATCAAACTAAACTTTTGTTTTTCCATAGTTGCCCTAATTTTTGTTGCATCATCACGTTGATCGCTTTTCAAGCCATAATAAGCTAAGAGTTTATCTTGATCAATATTAGTAATTACAGCATCTGCGACACTTATTATTTGATTTGCCAGAGAAACAGATTCTTCTGAAATATCATCATGGGGTACATGACGTCGAGCTTCAGGAGAGTCCAAAGAAATCAGCATGGCAGTGTGAACAGGTAAATGATCCGAGAAGAGATTTTTCAATTCTCCATATAGTAGATTTGCATATTCACCAGGTTCTATTAATAATAATTTAAAATCAATTAATCTTTAATGTAATTACAAAAATACGAACATATATTTCTATTACAAACAATAGATAAGGCTTTTTGTAAATATTTGAAAGAAATTATGTATTAAATTATTTTTGTATTGAAATAATATTGATAAATATATAATAAATATTGTTCACTAATAATTTTTTTAACATCACAAAGGAAGAGAAATATTAAGATAATTTATTTGTTATGCATTACATAGTCGTGCACATAAAACAAGTGAAAATATAAAAAAAAATTGATATTATTATTATATTATTATTGATATTGATATTTAAAGAGGGTTTTAATAATAAACAATATAAGGTTTCAAAACAAACTTCAAAATTGACGTTTTATCGCATTCTAATGACTTACTCGTAGAAGGCGCTATTTGTAGAATTGAAAACCGGAAAGAAAAACAAAATATTTATATGATGATAGACTTTACATAATATATAATTATACATAACTAACAAGATAAATGAAAAATCTGATTACCAAGTTTTGTAAGCCAACTGCATTTGAAATCCCTAAGTGCTTCATTATATTCATCCCATTTAGTAGGCTTTTCTTTGTTTGATGAACTGTAAGAACTACTGCTACTACTGCTGCTACTGCTACTACTAGATTTCTTGTTTGGTTCAGACAAAATGTATTTAAATGTGTGACAATCCACTTTTTTTCCATTATCATCTTTGCAAAAAGTCAATGTACCCTGTAAATAGCTACCACTTCCTAAGGTAATACCTCTGGAAACTCTTTAAAATAAAACAAAAAAATTAGTTTCTTTTTAATTACATAAACATTACTGATTAAGTATCTCACTATAGAAAAACAATGTATAACTAATAAATTAGGATGAAAAAAATGCATAACATTTTTGTATTTAAAGAAATTATTTAAAGAAGCATTATGTGTAAAGAATAAATACATATAAAGCAAAATTCAAACAATATATAAAATTATATTAAAAATAACTGAAAAAAAAACTTTTTATAAGCCAAAAAAAACCAATTTTATATGATTAATAATGTTGATTTTTTTAATTAATAAAATGGTGCAAATATTATATTTATACATTTGTTTAAATTATAAGCAACAGATAAATAAAATTTTCTAAAAATAATTTAACATAAATATTAAAAAAAAATTAAAATGCTATGAAGCAATGCATAAAATAAAAATACATCTATTAAAATTATCTGCTTCAATAAATCAATTTTTGTTTAATCAAAAGCATGTAAATGTTTAAAAATGTTTAAAAAAAAATACTATAGACTTACTTGTTTTCAGAGCTGCAATGTGGGATAAAAAAGGAAAAAATTGAGTAATATTTTTAAAATATTTAATTTATATGAATAAAAATTAAAAAAATATAAAATAATAATAATAATAAAATTATTTTATATTTTTATTGATAAATATGAGAAAAAAATAATTAATAACAAATTTTAATAAGTATCTAATCTAACATGTTTTGAACATTTACATTTTAAATAGTGATGAAAATATTCATGCACCTTTTTTATTTGCATAAGAAAATAATATTAAGTATGCAAAATGAATATAGAATAATCTTAGAAAGAAACATATATCATATAAATTTTACAATAATTATATATCTTTCTTAACAACATATAAATAATAAAATTTGTAACTTTATTATAAATAATATGAAAGAGACAAATTTATTTTAAAATAAAATACTTACTTGTTTTCATTAGATATAGGAGCAATATATAAAGGAAGAATATGACCAGGTGGAACTGAAGCTGCTATCATTTTTTTGCCACCAATAATAGCTTGTGATTGACTGGCATAAACATCTAAATTAATTGGATTACTTAATTTATGACTCAAAAGAAACGGCATTTCTGTTAATCTATCAAGTAAATCTTTCTTTTCATGACGTATATGTATCTTCAAAGTGTAATCGCCTTTTTCTATTTTTTGATTAGAATACTGTAATAAAAAATAATATTATTTATTTTTTAATGTATTATTTTATAAAAATCACCTACTTTTGATGGATATGCATCTCCACAACAAATAAGTTGTTTATTACTGTCATATATCATCCACATTTGACTTTCATATTCACTTTCATATAATAAATCGCTAAGTAATGCTGCATTTGGAGTTATTTCAGTTGCCTTTGCACAATGGAACGTATATGTTAATTGTAATTCATAAATTTGTCGCGAAGGCGGAATAATATCTCGTTCTCGTAAAGGTGCAATCCTTGAATCAGTGGGCCTATCATATCAAAAAAGAAAATAGAACTAAATTAATTTATTTTCATTGATATATATATATATATATATATGCATATCTTGTACAATGTTTTTATTATACACACTTCAATATTTGTACGGATGATTTGAGACAAATACTAGGAACTACTTCTTCATTTCTAAGAGAACTTCGGACTTCTAAACGATTTATTCCATCTCCAGATTGCATTGTAAGATTCCCACTTATCATACGAACACCATGAAATTCTATGACATAATCGACTAACATATCGCCTATATTTGCCCAATATTTTGCAATAACTAGTTCTAAGATTAATCCGCCCTACGAAATTTTAATTTGATTTTTAAATAAACAAGAATTTAATTTATTAGAATGTATAAAAGAAATTAGCAATACCTGAACAGCAAATGGATGAACAATTTCTGATTGAGAAGTAACAGTAAACAATTTATTAACTTCGAGAGTCTTACAGGAAAGTCGAGGTTTCAGTTGAACGCTATGGATCACAAATCTTCCAGTTTTATCTTTTTCTGTGCTCTTTAATCTAATCACTAAATCAGATCGTATTAATATCATTTATTTCATATATTCAATATTGTGCATATGAAATATTACAAAAAATACATACCCGCCCATGTTGCATCTTCAGGAACGAGAATAAAATGTCGATAAATTGTATTCGGTTTAAATAAAATATTTGTATAAGTTAAGTCTGGAAGGATCGCAGTTTTTGGCAGTGTTTGTGGTTGCACTACAGTTACTGGTATTTGGAACACTGGACCTTTTGCAACATCTGTTACATCATAAGCGCGGACACTATAAACGACAATTAATATTAATATTATACAATAAAATAAATATATACGATTATAAATATTAATTTGGATATATTTACCTAGTTGTATGAACACCTTCGGGTAAATTGAAGCCATCGACTTTGATCGCAAATGCACGAACCATATTCATTAAATCAAGATGTATTGGAAAATGTACCCAAGATGCATCGCATACCAAAGTCAATTTCAAATTGAAAGCAATTTTGAGTGCTGGATCTATAAAATTCAAATATTATAATGAATTATATTTGTAATATCTTATATAATGAAATTATAGTATCAGAATAACAAATATATAAAATTATACCAGTATTTTCACTATTAAGAAATACAGGTTCAACAGTAATGGCATAATCTTTTGGCCGATCAATAATGCTGCTTCTCATATGAATTCCTTTAGCGTTATTTGGACCACAGTTAATGGTAAATCTTACATCTCTTTCAGGTACATCACAGTAAGTAATAAGATTATCGAATGCACGTTCGACTTGTAATAATCCTGAACCTTGTGCAAAAGGATCTAGATTTTGTATATAATGAGCTGTGTTTTCAAGTGCTCTTTTTATACTATATGGAGAATAAGAACAACCTTTGGCAACAAGCCCTGATATAAGTATTGCTACAATATAAACATTATTATTATTAACATATATTTCTCTTATTTGTAATATTTTATATAATCTTTATAAAAAAAAAATCAATATACCAATAGCTCCAGTTACATGAGGAGCTGCCATGCTTGTACCATTCATGAGTTGACTTTTTCTTAAGGTAAAATTGGGAACACTAGTTATAGCTCCTCCTGGAGCACATACAGTAATTCCAGCTCCACCATCAATCATTGGACCACGAGATGACCATGTATATGACATACCAGGCATTTTTTCTCTTAAAGAATATTCAGCTACCATCATATCAGGAGAAACGTAAGCACCAACACTAATTACACTATTAGAACTAATATCTGGTGGTGTGCCTATATGAGTTAAAATAAATGAGATATATTATATATTAAGTTTTAAATATATATTTAAGATTTTCGAATATTCTTATCAACTAACCAATAGTACATAAAGCAGGTCCAAGATTACCAGCAGATGCTACCCATGTTACGCCATATTTATCGATAACTTCATTCATTAATTCTCCTATTCTTCCCGTATTAGACCAATGAGCATGTTCTCCATAACTCATATTTATTACATGTATTTTCTCTTTGTGTTTCATTACATGTATCATTGCACGTACTACTGCTGTTCCTGTTTCCATTGTACCAATACGGCCATCTCCAACACTTAATGAAATAATTTGAGCACCAGGAGCTACACCATTTAATTCAGGATTATCAGGAAAATATGCAGCCGCAATTGAAGCTACATGTGTACCATGACTTGCTGCAATAATAAAATTAATTATAAAAAAGAAGAAAGATTTTGAATTAAATTTTATCTAATACTTACAGCATAAACTAACAATTTCTAATGTATTTCCATCATCATGAATATTAATACTAATATTTAATTGATCTTCAGGTATAAGTGGTGCATACTGCCTTGTTATAGTATATTCTCCTAGAAAGACACCAGCTTCCAAATTACCTTCTTCAGAAGTATCAATGCATGCTCTATAACAAAAAATATAAAAGATTAAATTAAATATTAATATTGTAAAAAATATTTTAATACACATGGAAATCCAAAAATATCCTACATATATTTTTACCTCCAAACTTCACCATCATGAAAAACAATACAGTCATAAGTAGGTCCTACATCCGAATATTTTTTCTCAATATTATTTAATATTTCAACTCTGGCTTCAAGTTCCTCTTTTTCTAGTCTTTCTTTTAAAGTAGTTAATTGTGGATTCTTTGCTTCAAATTCCTATGTAGAATAGTTATATAACATAAAAATCAAATTGCTTTTTTATTTATTAAAAATTACATGTTCACACAATATTTGCTTATATTTTAATTAAATTTATTCTTTTGTATTTAAGCATACTATTATAGAGAAACATTGCATACTATTACATAATGAATCAATGACTTTACAATAGATCAAACTGCCAATTATAAATATAGCATTAGATACAGATCACTGTGACACATTGTGAAACTGGCCTCATTTTATTGCATGGTTCAACATACCCACAACAACCCTATCTTTGGATCAAATGGTCTAAAAGCCTATTTATTCTTATTCTTAAATATTAGTTATTTTAATATATATAAAATTAGTTTATGTATAAAATATATAAAAATACTTTACAAAAGATTAAGATTTCCTATTTTTAATATGTATATCAATATAATCAAAATGCAATTATCAATTATTTACTTGTAATTGTCTAGATGCTTCTGCAAGTGCAGATTTATGATTATTATCCCATAAACGTTTTTTTCTTTCTACTAATACTCTTTCTCTTAGTTTTCCTGGATATAGTGAATATAAATTTTTTATTCCAATATGATATTGTCCACTGGGATTTACCCAATTAGATGGAACCTAAAAGAGAAATAATTTCTTTGTTTATTTATAGACATATAATTATGAATAAAATTAATGCTTAATGTACATATATATATATATATATATATATATATATATATATATATATATAATATATCGAAATATACCTTTAATTTACGACCAGTTATGCCAATTATGTATCCATCTGGTGCCTGTACAATTTTACTAGTATCTACATCTCCAGCTCCACTACAGTCATATCTTTCAATAATTTTTGGCTTTCCATCTGAAGTTTCCTATATGAAATATATATTCATTATAAAATTTAATATTTTATTTAAATTTAATTTTTCTCTTAATTTATAATATTGTTGAACAAAAATTACTATATTATTTTACAAAATATTTTATTAGTATTACACAACAAAAAATGTCAAATATAAATTTTTAAACTTCTAAAAAATGATCAAGACATTTCATTTTCCAACAATAATTTATGATATGTAATTCTATAATAAATATTATTCAACCGTATATTTATGTTAATATATTAAAAATTAGATATATAATTTAAAAATAATATGAAAAAAATCTTCAGAACAAATCTTCAAAGCATAATTAAAAATAAGAATAAATTAAAAAAAATAATAAATCTAAATAATGCCATTTACTATTAGTAACGTAAAATTATTCGAAATCTTTCACTTTGTACACAAAGAAAACAAAGAAATTTATAACGGAAACAAACGTACTTAGCAAACTAAGATTTTAAACAATATATATTAATACTACAAAAAATTAAGATACTTAATTAAATTAAAAGAAAAAAGAAAGAAGTAAAAGAAAATTAATTTTAATAATTGCGAGGCGTGTCTATATAAAAGCTTACTTACCTGCATACCAGGAGCTCCAGGATCAATCCCTGAATCAAAAATTGCAATGATGACTCCTCGACCATCATATTCAGGATATTTGGTAAGAAATTGAGTGACACCAGTTTCTTTTTTAGGTAAAAGACCCCAAACAGGAAAATTACAATCAATGACCTCTGCCATATTTCAAATACCACTGCCACCGCGACTCCAGAAAAACTACTTGAGATGTTTCCTTTGTACTGCCACAGCCTTATATATCAATCAAAAAACAGCATCTGCGCCTGCGTCAATGACTACAGAAAATTTTGAGGTTAAGTTATCGGTCCATGATACGTCAGATTAAATAGACAATAAATGCAGATAAGATATACAATAGATCTAATATTTAAAATCATTTTTTCGTCCCATGTTGCAGAAATATTAGGATTCTTTTACTATTTTATATGTGTCATTCTCAATGTTACGGATTCTGTTTAGAATAAGATATAATATTAACAATAATGATTGAAATTAAACTAAATTTCAATATAAAATAAAAAATGAAATAAATATTTTATTACAAAGACTCTGTTGCCTCGTATTCGATAATAATTACTGTTTGAATAGTTAACTGCATGATTTTACAAAATTATGAATTGTAAAAGAATAGATTTTATAGAATAATTTTAATAGAATAAATCTTCATAAAATATTTAAAAATTCCTTCCTATTTGCTTTATGATCGGACCAGATATTCATTTATTTAAATTTTATTACTGTAGCGAATTAAAATCTACATTAAAACTCCTTTCATATATCAAGGAATATTATTTTCTGTGAGATATTCTAAAAATATATTCTAAAGTTAAGAATATAATATTTATATACATTTTTTATTAAAAATTTTATTAAAACACAGTTTCAAGAGAAAAATAATGAAAGCGTTGTTCAATTGATATCTAGTATTTCATCTATGATTGCGCGCCAAGAGCAAGTATAGACAAGGAGAACAAATAATAGGAAAAGAATGGAGATAAAATAAAAATTCAGGAATCAACACAATATTTAGAATACCATAAATGAAACATATAAAGAAACAACAGAAAATAATAGGCAAAGTTAGAAATAAAATAAGAATTGATTATCAATGCCATCTTTTAAATGTCAAACAAATTTCTTTAAAAACGAAATAGAATAGAAATTAAATATAGCGCCGTGTTTTAAATATTCTATCTTACCCTTTTTTTGAAAAATTATCTTGTATTTTTTATTGTCCTATCGATTAACAATTCCTATAAATCCCATTTATGTATATACTTATTTATATTTTTATAAATAAAGTGATTACATTTTATTATATATTTTATATATAAATTTTTTATAAATAAATATAAATAAATTTATATATATATATATATATATATATAGATTACATGTAAATTAATTATTATTACAATAAATTAAAACTTATATATAAATAAATGTTTCTTTTTTTCTTTATTATTCATCTCTATATTCCTCATATATTCTATATTTCTTGCTTATTTAAATGATTTTTAAATTATAATATAATTCGTTTTTTTCTTTCTTAATTTTACCCTAATTATTGATGAAACATATTTTACCGGTAAGTAAGATACCGATCAAAAAGTTTTCGACGCCAACGCCATCTCGCGTTTGGATTCACGAAGCTCCGACTCGTTACTAGCATAACATGATACGCAAGGAGGTATGCGAAGTCATAGACAAGGAACACAACATTGTGCGAGAAGAACAGAGAATATTTAAAAATACGCCATATGGAAAAATCATTAATTATTCGTTTTTTAATGAAAATTTCTGCACTTTTGAAGCATACATCATGTAGCTAGAACTCCACGCAATTTTCTCATATCAATTTTAATACGAAATTCTTCTTATTTATTTAATTATTAATAATTAACGCGTCATATGTTCTAATATGTTCTAATACGTTAAAGACGCTATATTGAAAATTCATTAATTATTCATTTTCTACTGAAAATTTCTGTATTTTTAAGCATGCATCTTGTAGATAGAACTTCAGGCAACTTTCTCATATCAATTTTAATACGAAATTCTCTTTATTTATTTAATTATTAATAATTAACGCGTCATACGTTCTAATAAATTAAAGACGCCATATTGAAAATTCATTAACAACTCGTTTTCTACTGAAAATTTCTGCACTTTTAAGCATGCATCCTGTAGCTAGAACTCTAGCCAAATTTCTCATATTAATTTTAATAAGAAATTCTCTTTATTTATTTAATTATTAATAATTAATGCGTCATACGTTTTAATATATTAAAGACGTCATATTAAAAAATCATTAATCAAAATACTCGTTTTCTAATGAAAATTTCTGCACTTTTAAGCATGCA
>NW_025222234.1:0-492 GCF_014066325.1 Apis laboriosa
TCCATAATTCTTATCATTAGACATATCTTTTTCAAAGTAATTTCAAAGTGATCTGTATCAAAACTTTTCTCGAAGGAAAAAATTAGTAAAAATTTTAACCTGAGAGAATCTCCACAGTTCTTATCGTTAAAAATATCTTCTTAATAATTTCAAAGTACCAAGACTTTTCTCGAAGAAAGAAATTAAAAATAGTTTAGATTTTGGCCTGTAGAGGGCCTCCACAGTTCTTATCGTTAAAAATATCTTTTTCAAAGTAATTTCAAAGTAACCTGTACAAAGACTTTTCTCGAAGGAAGAAATTAGTTTAGATTTTGGCCTGTAGAGGGCCTCCATAATTCTTATTCTTAAAAATATCCTTTTCAAAGTAATTTCAAATGAAATGAATGAAATTTTGGTCCATAGAGGGCCTCCACAATTCTTATCGTTAAAAATATCTTTTTCAAAGTAATTCCAAACTAATCTGTACCAAGACTTTTCTCGAAGAAAGAAATT
>NW_025222235.1:0-433 GCF_014066325.1 Apis laboriosa
CAAAGACTTTTCTCGAAGGAAGAAATTAGTTAAAATTTTGGCCTGTAGAGGGCCTCCATAATTCTTATTCTCAAAAATATCTTTTTCAAAGTAATTTCAAATGAAATGAATGAAATTTTGGTCCATAGAGGACCAAATTTTCCACAATTCTTATCGTTAAAAATATCTTTTTCCTTCTCAGAGAGAAATATCTTCTTCGTAATTTAATAGCAATTTATAAACGATACCTTTAACAATAGTGTGTTACCGACTATTAAAAAAAAAAGAAAATCGATTCGATGTCATGAATTACAAGCGAAGAATAAATCGCAGAATGCGAGGAAACGCAAAAAATAAATTCCATCGCGTAATATATATATATATATATGTATATATATATCAACGCAAAAACTTAACGCGTTTCGTATGTTGTGCACACATCTGAATACAACGT
>NW_025222236.1:0-456 GCF_014066325.1 Apis laboriosa
GGGGGACCGATCAACTCGTTACGCGCGCAGGTCGTGCGTGTGTGTATTTCTATGATATAATACGTTCAATTTGACTATTATAAAATCATCTGTAACTTGTGTACACGAGACTCGTTCCATCCAGCTTACGGTTCGCGTTAACGCGATTACGCAATAAATTCTCCCGATCAATTCTCTCTCTCTCTCTTAGCGCGAGAATTCCATTGCTTTTCCAGAGAGAATAGGGCGTGAAATAAAGCAACAATGGCGAAAATCTTACGAGAACAAATATACATGAACAAATATTAAAAATTTAGAAGAAATGTTACGGCTCATAAATGAAAAGATTTCGAGAGAGAAGAAGGATTGTAGCAGTAGAGTGTGAATAGGAAGAATTTTCGAAAACTTGGAAAATAATGGAAAATTTTTATGGAATTGTAAAATGGAAGATGAACAATGATTTCAAACTTTTTTTTC
>NW_025222237.1:0-292 GCF_014066325.1 Apis laboriosa
AATCTTTACTAATTTTGTCTCTGTTAAAAATGTTTAGTGCCACCTCTTTGCATATCATATTCTCCTAATGAAAAGTGGAAATTTTGGACGAGAAACTTTAAGAATTTGGTCTCTGGTAAAAATTTTTAGTGCCACCTCTTTGCATATCATATTCTCCTAATGAAAAGTGGAAATTTTGGACGAGAAACTTTAAGAATTTGGTCTCTGTTAAAAATTTTTAGTGCCACCTCTTTGCCTTTTATATTCTCCTAATGAAAAGTAGAAATTTTGGACGAGAAACTTTAAGAATTTG
>NW_025222238.1:0-630 GCF_014066325.1 Apis laboriosa
ATGCATAAATGAGAATCACTCAAAATGTTTTCAGAATCAAATTAATTCGAGAGAGTTATACAATTGATTTTCTCTGAATGAGATTAAATACTTCCATAAATTACAATTAAGAATTCCTTGACTCTTTACGAATTTTATATCTAACAATTCTTGTTTTCTCACATCTTCAGAAAAAAAAAAAAAAAANNNAAAAAAAAAAAAAAAGAAATACAACTCACCGTTTCCTAATGATTTAATTTACGATCTTAACTATATCGTATTATCCTCAAACATTAACGAGCAATCCTTTTGACGACAAAGAGGAGGACCACTCGAACCGCGCGGATCATCCGTCCATCTCTCTTTTCTTCGACGAAAAAAGGTCCTCGAAACGGTAGCCAAGTTTGCGGTTCTTCTCAGCCTTCGCTCTCTTTTCCTTCGCGAACCACTTCGTATAAGATAGCCCGTCACGTAATCCTGTCGTTTCAGTTTGAACCTGACGGCCGCGTGGCCCCAGGGGCGTGCCAGGATCAAAGGACACGCGGTCTGCCCGCTCAAAGAAAAATGAAGAGTGCAAGAAGGAGGAGAATGATGGAAAGGATGGGCCAGGCTCGTTGCCTCGAGACCCTTGCTGATATTGCGACCGTGGAG
>NW_025222239.1:0-582 GCF_014066325.1 Apis laboriosa
AGACAGAAATAAAATACGCCGACCAGACAGAGTCACATATGGAAATATTGTGATCACAGAACACTATGAACCGGAAAACTATGATGATACGATCACATGTAGCAACGCAATCAAATGGAAAGAAGCCATGGGTGACGAAATTGATTCTTTGAGAAAAACTCAAACATGGACATTAGTAAATCCGCCATCAGACTATCAAGTCATAGATAATCGATAGACTTATAAACTAAAAATAAATAGCGATGGAAACATACAACGATTCAAGGCAAGACTCGTTTTAAACAAGAGGTTTTAAACAAACTGCTGGAGTTGACTATCATGAAACGTTTAGTCCTGTAGCTAGATTCGATTCAATAAGAACTATATTATCTATTATAGCTTCGAACAAAATGTATTTACAGCAATTTCGTCAAGACGTCAAGACAGCTTTTCTTCATGGAAAATTCGACGAAGTCATCTATATGCAACAACCAAAAGAATACGAGGATGGAACCAACCGTGTTTGCAAGCTAAATCGTAGTTTATATGGTCTAAAGCAAGCATCAACATGTCGGAATCATCGTTTTACAGCAGTACTGAAGA
>NW_025222240.1:0-211 GCF_014066325.1 Apis laboriosa
TTGAGCGACTAGCAGATGGTTCTATATTTTTGCATTAGGAGATTTACACCAAGAAAATTTTGCAACGATTTCGGATGGAAAATGCCAATGCAGTAGCAATCCTAGCAGACTAAAACCATCAACTGTGCGTGGAGACACATAAAAGTGGATACAAGGAAAAATCCGAGTTCCCATATCGACAAGTTTAATGTATTTGTCAGTGGGCACTAGA
>NW_025222241.1:0-1283 GCF_014066325.1 Apis laboriosa
CACTAAACAAATTTCAGTTCACTTTTAGTGGCAGTGTTATAGAATTTAAAGTTCACTGAAATTTTATGTGATTTCATTATTGAATGTTGTCAGCAACATTATTATTTCATAGTTGGTAGCTATCTGTTTCTCTTCGATACACGTATTTCAAATGTTTTATAAACAGATACGCGAAATCACGTATAATCAAATATATTCATTCAGCTAAACCCGTATATTTTTATTTATTGTTTTCCACTGCCCAGTCAACAGTATTAATTTCAATATTTTAATATATCTTCTAAATCAATGATTTTTCGACATAAGTATGTTAATAATTTCTTTTATATATAATATAATTATAAAATTCAAAATTACATACTTTTATTTAAAAAAATGAAGTTGGCCTTGAAATTTCTTTGAAAATTGTTTGCACAATATGATATTGTCCTTCAAACGAAACAACTTCTATTCAAATATTAATATAAAAATAATATAAATAAAATTTTTTTCATAACTTTCATCTCTTGATAAAAGATATTTAATCCAATAAAACACTTTTTATATATTTTTTATTACTTTTTTTTGATTCATATCACAAAAACTTTTGGCAGATTTATACATAGCACATAAATTGAAAGTTACTATTTCAAACGTATGAAAATAATGCATATATCTATTTTTCACTAGATCATTCAAACATGTCTTCGCTTGCAACACTTACAATCGAAATTTCAAATATTTCATCGATAATTTATAACAATATATAACACAATAATTCATTCATTTAATTCACAATAATTTAATCAAGAATTATTTAAATCGAATAATTTAAATCTAATTTAAACCGAATAATTTCCACATGTCAAAATGCAACCGTTTCAAATCTCTTCTCGATTTGAATGCCGTTCGAGTCTCAAATTGAGACGGAAAGGGACGAGCGCCAAATGAAACGAATCTTTCTTATACGTTTGCACTCCGGTATTGTCCTTCCAAAGACCCGAAACTTTTGACTCCGAGCCAGCAACCGCGTAACTGCGAGTGTCACCGTGCTCAACGTTTCTCAGTTTCAACATCGATAAACTTTAGATCCAATTTAAAAATTGCGAAGCACCGTTTCCAAGGATGCACAATTCCCGCCTCCTCGGTGCGAATTTTTATTTCAACGATCGGTTCCAGCTGACAGCCACTCTTTTTTTTGTCCATCGATTATTTTTGTATCGCCTCTCAATACGGTCCACGGTCTTGCTTTTGATTTCGAACTGTTTTTTATTCTCTGTCTTTCTCTCTCTCTCTCTCTCTCT
>NW_025222242.1:0-275 GCF_014066325.1 Apis laboriosa
TTTGCAAATAGAGAAATTTGACAATGACTATAGATTGGAATTGGAAAGCTCGTGTATATAGTATATAGTCATTCGTTTCGGACAGTTTGCAAGTAGAGATAATTGGAAAGCTTGTGTATGTATTATATAGTCACCTGTTTTGGAAATTGGATAGTTTGCAAATAGAGAGATTCGACAATGACTAGAGATTGGAATTGGAAAGCTCATGTATATATTATATAGTCATCTATTTTGGATAGTTTGTAAATAGAGAGATTCGACAATGACTAGAGATT
>NW_025222243.1:0-314 GCF_014066325.1 Apis laboriosa
AAACAGAGTGTAAGTAAAAAAAAAAAAAGAAAAAAAAATTCCAATTCCAGGTCGCAATAAAACTTACCGCGATGAAATATAAAATAATAATTCAAATCAAAATATGTGTGTATTTAAGACTTTAACGAGTTTCAATAAATTAAACTTTTTGAATAATTTATTTTAATATAAATTTGAAATTCCAAATCGAAAATAAAGCATCGGATAATTAGCGTAAAAAAAAAAGAAAAGAAAAAAATAAAAAAGTGATTTTGAGACAACTCCCGCCCTCTTGCACGAAAAGTGAACAAAATAACCAATCTCTCGCTTCGTTC
>NW_025222244.1:0-323 GCF_014066325.1 Apis laboriosa
CTTTCAGCATATTTTATTTGTAAAAAAAAAAGAAGAGAGAATGTTTTAGGAGTATAAATTTCAAAGGAAAAAAAGAAAACTAGTTTGGATCATTGTATTTATAACAAAATAGAAAGAAGACCATCAATTTTATTATTCGCAAAAAGGGAGAATATTTAAGGAGTATAAATTTTGAAGAGGGGAAAAAAAATCAGTTTGTGTCTGGATCATCGTGAGAGAATTGTGGAATGTTTTGAATTGTTGTATTTATAACAAAATGGAAAGAAGATTCATTTGATTTCTTTCAGTATATTTTATTTGTGAGAGAAAAAAAAAAAAAAAAA
>NW_025222245.1:0-237 GCF_014066325.1 Apis laboriosa
GGGACTTCCTGTGCGCCTTGCAAGCGCGGAAAGATTGCTCTTTGCACTCGTTCTTCACTGGTTACGGTAGTACAGGCGGTTCATACGCTGTAATCGTATAAAGAAGACGAAATTTCAGAATATTTAAAACAGTGCCTTATAAAATGGGCTGTATCTCCGAAAATACTGGAGATACATGGTACTTCCGGTGCGCGTTGCAAGCGGGAAATATGGCTCTTTGCACTCAGTCTTCACTGG
>NW_025222246.1:0-363 GCF_014066325.1 Apis laboriosa
GACGAAGAGATTGTGATCTGTTAATATCGACGATAATTTCAATAATTTTCAGAATTTCGAGAGTACGTCTCCTTCTTAAGGGAAGCATCTCTCCGCGTTGGGGATGAATGCATATCTGCTTCGATCCTGCATAGATTCCACGAGAGGAAGAGGAACATTATAGGAGAAAAAGAGAGAGAGAAAGACGAAGAGATTGTGATCCGCTAATATCGACGATACTTTCAATAATTTTCAGAGTTTCGAGAGTACGTCTCCTTCTTAAGGGAAGCATCCTTTCTCTCTCCGCGTTGGGGATAAATGCATACCTGGTTCGATTCTGACCCGCGTAGATTCCACGAGAGGAAGAGGAATATTATAGGAGAG
>NW_025222247.1:0-764 GCF_014066325.1 Apis laboriosa
AAGCATCTCTCCGCGTTGGGGATGAATGCATCCTGACCCGCGTAGATTTCACGTTATTTTCCACGATATTTAGTTCGATTCGTTATCGGATTTAAAGTTAAACTAAGTTCCGATCATCCCCGATTTTTGACCGATCATCCAATCGACTCCGTGTTTGAGTTCGCAACCATTTCGTGAACGAGTCGCAATCGTCGCGGGAAGAATAATTCTCGATATCTCACCCTCGTGATCATTCGTGTGAAGGAACGGGGGAGAAAACGAGTTCTTCTTCTCGGCGCGTTATTAGCGAGATTAGCGGCCCCTTATCGCGGGCAAGCGTTACGCCCACGCACGATAATCGGCGAGCGCGGAGCGTATCGCGGAACAAAAATATTCCACTCGCCGAAAATCGGAACTTTCGTCGTTTCCACGAGCCAGATACCGAGGCAAAGCGGGAAGAAATCGTTGGAATGGTGCGTGAGGGGTCGTCCCGGGTCATCTGTTCAATGCAAAATATTTGCCGAAGCGAGCGATCAAGCCACGCCAAGTATCAAACGATTCCACGCTTTTTTCCTCCAATTAAATTTTTTTTAGGTAGAATCGATAAGAGCGCGCGATCGATCGCTTGGCTCATCGATGGAAATAGAATGTTGCGATTTTTTCTTTTTTTTTTTTTTTTCGTCGCTCTTCGTCGTCCCCTTCCCGCAACCCCCTGCAATTTATTGGAAAACAACACTTTCGAAATCGTATCGCGTCCAATTTTTTCCGATCTATTTTTTCCAATC
>NW_025222248.1:0-1339 GCF_014066325.1 Apis laboriosa
TAATAAGAAAGGAAAATATTACTAAATTTCCCAAATCAAAAAATACACGATCGAAAGAACGGATTCTCGATTACCAAAACGCTAGGATTGGAGGAGTGATGGAATCTCGCGGGTGAACTCGATCGGTTGCCGATTTAATCGGGTCGCGGCCGAAATATCGAAGCCGAACGAGAACGGCGNTACGATCGAAAGAAAGGATTCTCGATTACCAAAACGCTAGGATTGGAGGAGTGATGGAATCTCGCGAGTGAACTCGATCGGTTGCCGATTTAATCGGGTCGCGGCCGAAATATCGAAGCCGAACGAGAACGGCGGCGGCGAAGGTAATCCAATGAAATCTCATCGTCAGGAGAGAGTTTAGCTGTTTCCGCCTCCCCTTCCTGTCCCTCGCTTTGTCGCCCCGCGCTCATCCGTAAAATTGCACATGACTTTTCAAGATGTCGCTCGATCCTCTCGAAATTTCTCCCTTTCTCTCGCGTTGGCGCGCCCCGCGAATACGCGCTCGTTGAAAACGGGATCAAAGGTTTTAATGGTGGAAAGTGGGGAGCATGAGGGTGGAACTACCCTCGAACGGGGTGCTAGCCGATTTTAATCGGCCATTGCGATTTTTCTTTTCTTTTTTTTTTACTGGATTTTTTCCCCCCTCTTTTAATTTCTCAATCTCGATGATTCGAGAAGGAGGGGGAGAGGGTACAGTTTCGATTTTGTTGTAATTTTGTTTGATAAAATTATTGTTGTTTAATAAAAAAAAAAAAGATCAATACGCTTCCACATTTTTCGAGACGGATAAGAAAAGCTATGCTGGAAACCATGCTGTTATAGGATTTGTCGAAGTTCAATTTTATTTGCGGTTTTATTATTGAATGTTGAACCGCTATTTCATAATTGATGCCTATTTGCTTTCTTCGACACACACACACACACACGAACTTCAAATGTTTTGTAAACAGGCAACGTATTATTAAATATATTCATTCAGCTAAATCCCTACGTTTTATTTATTGTTTCCATTCAATCCCACTCGTAACATATTGCATAAGGAATATTTCGAAAGCGACGATAAAAATAGTACAAAAACTCTTCAAAATTAATTGTTTCGAAGTTTTTATTTACACACGAGTACGAAATCCCTTTTCTTCTTATCTTAAAAGAATCTTAAAGAATTCGTAGTCTTTCTAGATTATTTTCTCAGGGAGGAGAATTTTCAAAAATCTCCCTCTCTCTCTCTCTCTCTCTCTCTCTCTCTCTCTCTCTCTCTCTCTGTCGGCGTGAAAAAATGCTAAGCGAAGAATCAAGAGAAACAGCGTTTCATAAATATGGAGGGGGTGAATTCGTTCTC
>NW_025222249.1:0-205 GCF_014066325.1 Apis laboriosa
TAAAGAAAATTTCAAAGTTTTGCGAGAAAATTCGCAGAAGTAATTATTTCTGAAATCTGCAATTACCTTTAATCCTTGCTCGTTCATTGTTAACGATTCTTTTTTGCTTTTTTTGCTATTTCAATGGAAGAACAAATAATTTTTTCGCAATATCAAACATCCTTTCCACCTCTTTGCCTCCTTAATAGAATGAAATTGAAGAATG
>NW_025222250.1:0-538 GCF_014066325.1 Apis laboriosa
GTAACAATGATTTCCCATTCTTTGGACCCAGACAAGATCAAAAAAATGAGAAATCATTCGTTGCAGCCTCTCTTCGTGACAGTTTGTCGAGGCCTCTTCGGTCTTCCTCCTTCGGGCGCAATGCCCGCTGAAACTTAAATCTAGGCTCGAGATTCACTGATCGCAAACCAAAGAAAAAAAGAAAAAAAAAGGACTAATCGCGAAAGCTACATGCATGGACGACCAACGATCGCAATGATCGTTCTTCGTACATGCACAGAATCTCGAGCGCAACGTTCGNAAAGCAAATCGCGACCGCGACCACGAAATTCGAAAAATCGATAAGCAAAACCAGAGACGAATAGCATTTGTCGTCCATTCAACTCAGCTTTACCCTCGATTTCTCAAATTTTATTCCCTGAAACAGATTGTCACGCGAAAACGCGCCTACCCGATCAGAGACTGTGACAATCTGCCCGGCCCTACCTACTTATAATTATCATTCGTACCAGAAGTATACTACCTATCCCTACCTAGCCCTATATTTAAAAAATGGCAA
>NW_025222251.1:0-549 GCF_014066325.1 Apis laboriosa
TTCTTTCCATTCGAACAATTAAAAAATTAGAAAATTTGGATTTTAAAGGGAGAGAGAAAAGGGAAAAAATAATTTCGATTCTTTCCATTCGAACAATTAAAAAATTAGAGAATTTGGATTTTAAAGGGAGAAAATGATTTCGATTCTCGATTCTTTCTTTCTTTCCATTCGAACAATTAAGGAATTAGAGAATTTGGATTTTAAAGGGAGAGAGAGAAAATGATTTCTATTCTTTCCATTTTANAATTTGGATTTTAAAGGGAGAAAATGATTTTGATTCTCGTTTCTTTCTTTCTTTCCATTCGAGCAATTAAAAAATTAGAGAATTTGGATTTTAAAGGGAGAAAATGGTTTCGATTCTTTCNATTTCGATTCTTTCCATTCGAACAATTAAAAAATTAGAGAATTTGGATTTTAAAGGGAGTAAATGATTTCGATTCTCGTTTCTTTCTTTCTTTCCATTCGAACAATTAAAGAATTAGAAAATTTGGATTTTAAAGGGAGAGAGAGAAAGAAGGAAATGATTTCGATTCTTTCCATTCGAACAAT
>NW_025222252.1:0-1350 GCF_014066325.1 Apis laboriosa
ACCTTTTATTACTTACCTTTTTACAGCTACTTAATTAAGTTTTTCAACAGTTTACTTAATTCTAAAGGGTTAAGGAATATCGGAACAAAGGAATATACAGGATAAAGGAATATGGATAATAGGAGCATAGGAACATAGGATGATTCAGAATTAAGGAATATGAATAATAAAAGCATAGGAACATAGGAATATACAGGATTAAAAAATATGAATAATAGGAATATAGGAACACAGGAAAATTCAGGATGGAAAAATATAGATAATAGGAGTATAGGAAGACAGGAATATACAGGATGGAGAAATAAGGATAAAAGGAGTATATTTCTTATACATACCTTTTTGGAACTATTGTTTTCAGCGATTAATTATTTTTCAACAATTTTTTAACTCTAGAAATACTTACCTCTATTTATTATTCATTTACTTCCGTTTTTTTATAGCTAATGTCCTTTCTGGCACTAAAAATTTGTTAAAAATACAAAATATTAGAAACAATTACTATTTAGATATTTATCATATTATTAATACAATACCTTCTCATTTTGGAATACTCATTTTGGCATTTTGGTATTAATTATTACTTCTTTTATCTAAATCGAAAAGAATATTTTTGATAATTTTTGGAAATGAACTCAATTTCTTGGAATTTGCAGAAATTAGGGAAATAATTTCAAAATACTAAAAATTTCCAAGTTTCCTATTTTTATTCTAACTCAAATGCAAGATCTTTGGCTAGACTTGGTTTTTCTTCCAATGCTTGCACTTGGAGAAAAATGGATACTGAGAGGAGGTTCAAGGGATCAATCGTGGCGTTGGAGGGCGAGTTCCAAGGATTGGTTCTCGCGGGGTCCAATCGCAAGCGCGTGGGGATTAGGATCATCACGTTCGTTTCTCCGATCCATTTATATTTTCAGTATGTTCTTTATCATTTTTTAAATTTTTTTAAAAATCCAAGTATCCTTATTATGTGGAATATCTCGATTGTTTCTAATAACTGATTGTATAATATAATATGCAATCAGTATAATATGCAATGAGTATTCGAATAGTATTACCTGCTGTAACACACTTGTTTTTGGAAATATTAAAAAATATTTCAAAAAAAGATTGAATGGTTTCATAAGAGGTATATCCGTTTGCTATTTACTTTCTTAAATACAGAAACGTAGAGGATTTTTAAACGTGAATTTTTTTTTTTAAATAGAAGCATACACTTTTCAATACTCCAGTAGATGTATCTTGGCACTCTCTGTAAAAAAGTACTAGGGCGTACATAGGGAAAAACGTATAGTTTACAAGATAATTAAATTTCTTTAAATATCTCTTAAACTAATGATTTTTTATTATATA
>NW_025222253.1:0-249 GCF_014066325.1 Apis laboriosa
CTGGAGATACATGGGACTTCCGGTGCGCGTCGCAAGTGGGAAGGATTGCTCTTTACACTCAGTCTTCACTGGTTACGGTGGCACAGGCGGTTCATACGCTATAGTCGTATAAAGAAGACGAAATTTCAGAATATTTAAAACAGTGCCTCATTAAAACGGCTGTATCTCCGAAAATGCTGGAGGTACATGGGACTTCCTGTGCGCGTTGCAAGCGGGAGAGATTGCTCTTTGCACTCGTTCTTCACTGGT
>NW_025222254.1:0-927 GCF_014066325.1 Apis laboriosa
CATATCATTTTTAATTTTTTTTTTTATTTATTTTTTTCAAGATAAACACTTTTCTTTTAAGTGTTTGCAATAATTTTTAATATGTTTCATAATAAATTTTTACTTCTCTAGATTTTGATAATATTGTGCAAGAACAATCCACGCTTTGGATGACATAAAGCCATCAGGTGGATTTTTACCTGCTTTTGCTAAACCTATAAAAAAACATTATATATGTTTTAAACACTAAACTTCTATTTTTTTATTAAATCAAGTTTTTAATTTTATATTAAATAATAGATGTTCTTTTTTAGAAATATAATATATAAATAAGCATTTTATATACATATGTATGTAATATACATATATATATTATTATACATACAACGCATTTTTGTCCCTGATATAAATTCAAAATCTTCTTTTCGTTTCTCATCAAAGAAAGACATTTTTTTATATTTTTTATCATAAGCTGCAACTTTAAATGGTATGATTTCTAGTGATTGTAAACCTCGAGCTATTGAGAGAACTCTGGCTCCATGAGTAGGATCATAAAGATTTCCATCTGGTGTTGCATTTCTATTAGGATGTGGTATACCAGCAGGATCTCTTCCAACAATATAAAAGTTAGCACCAGCATTCATTCTGGCCTTTGCATGCCATTGTACCTAATAATAAATAAAATGAATGTAAAATTCCACCTGACATATTATTATATAGAATTTTCTACAAGATAACAATATTATTTTATCATATAACAATAATCATATATCATATAACAATAAATTTTAAAATCTCAATTAATAAAGTTATATAATTCTATACATTTTTATGTTTTTATTATAAATTTTAATATATATAAAATTATAAAAAAATATTTAATGTTATTAAATTATTAGTTTCTTTTTATTGTATTTCTTATAATAAAATTTAAATCTTTTATTTTAT
>NW_025222255.1:0-213 GCF_014066325.1 Apis laboriosa
ATGTTCTCCTGTTAAAACATCGAATTTTTGGTCGAGGGTATGGTTCTATTGTTCGAGCAGTCGGAAATTTCCAAGAATTTGACGTCATTTCCAAGAACATCAGAAATTCTAAGAACTAGACCTCATTTCCAAGAATTTTAGAGATTCCGAGAATTTGACGTCATTTCTTGGAAAAATTTTTCTATCGACCTCCTATCGTATCATGTTCTCCTA
>NW_025222256.1:0-269 GCF_014066325.1 Apis laboriosa
AAAAAAAGAAGATTCTACACAATGTTAACAATAATTTTACATATATACATATGTATTCAATCTTCATATACTTATATTAACGGACAATTTTATTTCGTATAAAATATTATGAGTATATAAAGCATAATAAAATGGAACAGAGATGAAATCAAGCTCTAAATCTCCAATATTTTGTTCATTTCTTCAATAAATTTTACAAGACAGAGTAAAATTTTAAATTATAAAACATTCTAATACCCTATTATAATCCTATTAACACAAAATATTTT
>NW_025222257.1:0-245 GCF_014066325.1 Apis laboriosa
CTTTATACGACCATAGCGTATGAACCACTTGCACTAGCGTAACCAGTGAAGAATGAGTGCAAAGAGCAATCTTTCCCGCTTGCAACGCGCACTGGAATTCTCCTGTATCTCCAGTACTTTCGGAGATACAGCCGTTTTAATAAGGCACTATTTTAAATATTCTGAAATTTCGTCTTCTTTATACGACTATAGCGTATGAACCGCCTGTGCCACCATAACCAGTGAAGACTGAGTGTAAAGAGCAA
>NW_025222258.1:0-578 GCF_014066325.1 Apis laboriosa
GGCGGTTCATACGCTATAGTCGTATAAAGAGGACGAAATTTCAGAATATTTAAATCAGTGCCTTATTAAAACGGCTGTATCCCGGAATGTACTGGAGATGCAGGAGACTTCCGGGGCGCGTTGCAAGCGGGAAAGATTGCTCTTTGCACTCGTTCTTCACTGGTTACGGTAGTACAGGCGGTTCATACGCTGTAATCGTATAAAGAAGACGAAATTTCAGAATATTTAAAACAGTGCCATATAAAATCGGCTGTATCTCTGAAAATACTGGAGACACATGGGACTTCCGGTGCGCGTTGCAAGCGGGAAAGATTGCTCTTTACACTGAGTCTTCACTGGTTACGCTAGCACAGGCGGTTCATACGCTATGGTCGTATATATAAGACGAAATTTCAGAATATTTAAAACAATGCCTCATTAAAACGGCTGTATCTCCGAAATTGCTGCAGATACATGGGACTTCCTGTGCGTGTTGCAAGCGGGAAAGATTGCTCTTTGCACACATTCTTCATTGGTTACGGTAGGACAAGCGGTTCATACGCTATGATCATATAAAGAAGACGAAATTTCAGAATATT
>NW_025222259.1:0-342 GCF_014066325.1 Apis laboriosa
ATTGAGATTTCTTTATTAAATTATAAGCAATTAAAGCGAAATAGAAATAAAATAATTCTATCTCTATCACATCACTTTATATTTCATTTTATTTCTTTATCTAACACAAAATAAAATTATTTATAAATAATAAATAAATCTTAACTCAATATTTTTGTATATAAATTTTTGTATTTGTTTTGATTTTTACATATATATATATGTAAATATATAATATAATAATTTATATAGTATATTATTATTTTAATAATATAATATTATAAATATATATATAATAATATATAAATGTATATAAATGTATATAAATGTATATATAAGAATATATAATAATTTTAACTATAT
>NW_025222260.1:0-365 GCF_014066325.1 Apis laboriosa
AAGGAATCGAAGCGACGTTTCTTTCTCGCGAACTAAAGGTTCTAGATTTGCGTTTTTCCAAGAAAAATCCCTAGATTTTGGAAAAAGAGAATCGAAGCAACGTTTTTTTCTCGCGAATCAAAGGTTTTAGATTCGCGTACTTGCAAGGAAAATTCATAGATTTTGAAAAAAGAATCGAAGCGACGTTTCTTTCTCGCGATCCAAAGGTCCTAGATTCGTGTTTTTTCCAAGAAAATTTTTAAATTTCGGAAAAAGAAAATCGAAGCAACGTTTCTTTCTCGCGATCCAAAAGTCTTAGATTCGCGTTCTTGCAAGGAAAATTCCTAGATTTCGAAAAAAGAGAATCGAATTCTTTTATTTTTCGA
>NW_025222261.1:0-373 GCF_014066325.1 Apis laboriosa
ACTCGCAACGATATTTCAAAGCAGAATTCCCTGAAACTAGGATATCTGTTCCGAAAACATACAGATCTCATCGAAATCAATTTTTCGTTTCAGAATTTCACGCATCTTAGCGATATACCGAAGATATGGTATTTCTGAACGTTTTCGAAATAGAAATCTCCGTAATTTCGATTTTCCTATTGAAAGGATGAAATTTTGTTCAAATTTCGAATTTTCATTGCAGAATACATCCAAACTCGAAATTCCTCATATAAACGGTAATCGCAACGACATTTCAAAGCAGAATTTTCCGAAACTAGGATTTCTGTTCCGAAAACATTCAGATCTCATCGAAATCAGTAATTCATTCCAGAATTTCACGCATCTGAGCGAT
>NW_025222262.1:0-485 GCF_014066325.1 Apis laboriosa
CCAATTCGGATTTCCATAGAAGATATATAAACTGGATTATTGTACTCGTTTGTTTGAGAGATTTACAAAGTCATTTACAATACCTTATAATGTAACTGATTGTGCAGTAATTATCTCAAATTTTTCCAAATCGCCGGATTTGATCATATCGATGATCGCCGTTTTTCTACTTCAATCTTCAAATAGATTCTTTTTAAGACCTTTGATCTTTAAAATGTAACTAAATGTTTTTGACTTACAACATTGCTGATCCTGAGAAAATGATTTTCTTTTATTATTTTCGTCGTGATATCTTTCTATTGAGATCTGTCCTATTAAGTCTTCTTATGCATGCTCTGCAATAATTTTTTTTTTTTTTTTTTGATATATGCGCTACGATTTCTATCTGCTTGATATTACTCAACATTTCTTTTTTTAGATTCGTAGTACGATAGAATCTTATTTTGTTTAGGACCTATTACTGAATAAAAAAACGTTTAATTCGC
>NW_025222263.1:0-290 GCF_014066325.1 Apis laboriosa
TTATTCGTTGCCATCACTACTTAACGATCGAATTTGTTTCTATTCTTAGATATAGTGATTTTTATGAAACCGATTTTCTTTGTTTGAAAGAAATTGATCGAGCGTTATTCGTTGCCATCACTACTTAACGATCGAATTTGTTTCTTTCTATTCTTAAATATAGTGATGAAACCGATTTTCTTTGTTTGAAAAAAATTGATCGAGCGTTATTCGTTGCCATCACTACTTAACGATCGAGTTTATTTCTTTCTATTCTTAAATATAGTGATTTTTATGAAACCGATTTTCTT
>NW_025222264.1:0-494 GCF_014066325.1 Apis laboriosa
AGAAATGCAAGTTTAAATAAAAAAAAATAAATAATAATAGACTAGTTCATAATTAAAACAATTAAAGCAATCGCGATATTTTTTACAACGCAACACTATAAGAAATGCGATCATTATATTATCGCAACACTAATTCAACCCGTTATTAATTAATCGCAACACTAATTCAACCCGTTATTAACTATTCGCAACACTAATGAAAAATCGCGATGCCCATGATGATTGGATCCGGTGGGCCAGCATGCAATCGGCCAGACAACACAACAATAAATACTACGTATTACTAAAACGAGCACAGTGACAAAATAGTAACAATGACTTCCCATTCTTCGGACCCAAAGAAAATCCAAAAAATGAGAAGCCATTCGTTGCAGCCCCTCTTCGTGACAGTTTGTCGAGGCTTCTNGAGGCTTCTTCGGTCTTCCTCCTTCGGGCGCAATGCCCGCTGAAACTTAAATCTAGACTCGAGATTCGCTAATCGTAAACAAAAAAGA
>NW_025222265.1:0-216 GCF_014066325.1 Apis laboriosa
TTGTTCAAAACGATAAGATAATTTTTAAAATCTTTTTAAATTCGATAAAGGTTTTTAAACTCGTTTTTTATCGATAAAATAATAATATAATAATAACTTTAATAATAATAATAACTTAATAATAATAATAATAATAAACTTTAATAATAAAACTTTAATAATAAAACTTTAATAATAATAATAATAATAACTTTAAAAATGAATTACTTACGTATA
>NW_025222266.1:0-4497 GCF_014066325.1 Apis laboriosa
ACGTAACAGGATAAAGAAGATAAAATAGTATCGGTATTAATTTTTTATGAAATATTCATTTTATAGAAAAATTTTAGATCTCGATAATCTATATAAATATCTACGGATGATGCAAATACACATGTTTCGAGATGATACTTTAACAGTTGAAAGTTTAAATGGAAAAGGATTATATTTAAAAGTCGTAGAATAATATTTTATTTATTTAATTATATTATTATTTAATAATAATATTTATTATTTATATAAGGAAGTAATAATATTTTATGTTTAAAATATTTTAGAAATATTTTAACGAAATGAATGTTTTCTTCTTGACGTGGACAAAATTTTGAATAAAAGAATCGAAAACCGATTACCGGATCTCACCAGCAAAGTAGCAACTAGTAAGGTGGTCGAGACTCATTCAACTATAAATTAAAAAATAAATAAAAAAATAAATGTAGAATATTTAAAGATGAAATAAATGAGTATAAGTTAAAGAATAAATCAAGAAATAAATTTAGAAATGAATAGATGAAAGAATAAATGAATAAATAAACATATATATATATAAAATAATATATATTAAATAATATATGTTAAAATATACAATATATAAAATAATAAGCTTAAATTAATAAACTTAAATTAAACTTAAATTAATTATTTACAATAAATGATAAATACAATAAATAAAATTATCAAAAAATGTTTTTGATATTATGAAAATTTAATTAAAATATCATCGATCTTCTGTACACGTAGATTCGTTGAGATGTGACCGTTCTATCGCATCGTATGTATAGGAGATCGCTGCAACTGTCACGAAGTTTGACGAAAATGTACCTTTTCTATCGATTGCAGCAAATCTGACTTATCGAGTACAATGACGAATAAATGAACAATTTTTTAACTTTTATTACTAATTTATAACATCGTAATAATTTATTAAGATAAAAAATTGATGTATCTTTACTATTTTTATCGTTTTATCACGTCTTTAACAATTTAATACGATAGTAAATGTAATAATTGATATATTTTTGTAAACTAAAACTAAATTTTAGATTTCTGTGATAGATTAGTTTTCGATTCAACTATAATTATTCAATTATAATTTTATTAAGATATTTTAAATGCCATTACTTGAAAAAAAATTACAGATTATTCATATGCTGCGGACTGTTTTATAATTGTGTTACAAATTAAAATTATATTAATAAAATAAACGATAACGATTGAAATCTTGATTGAAAATTTCGTAATACGTGCAATACGATAAATACCAACAATAACTTCAACAATAACATTGTCTATTGAACGAAAAAAAAGCATAAAAAAGCTCGGAAGATTAATTAATTTTGTTGTCACAATATTTAATAGAGTCTATAAATTCCCACAATAAAGTGGGAATAGATAGAATTAGTTAATAGTTACCGCGTAATTGAGAGAACATTTGCACTGGCAATATATCCTGTCGCGATGATTTTCCACGAAATAGAAATGATGCCATGCCCTATATATATATTTTTTTACTTAGGACTTTTTGATTGGTTGAAACGATGCAAATTTATTTACTTAACCGTGCGAAAATTGAAACGTTATATGATATAATATTAATTATAATTTCATTGAAATTCTATGAAGGTCCATTTACAAAAAAAGAATATAATAAGAATTAAGCATAAAAATGAATTGTCAATAAAAATTAATGGAATTTGAGAGAGTTAAAAACGCAATAAAATAAATTAAGATAAAAATTAAATAAATATGTGAAAAGTGTAATACAAAAAAGAAAGGAAATACGAAATCTCATTAAATTAGGGACTAAAACTAGAACATAGAAAAATGGATTAAAGCGTAGTTCTTAGCATCTTTTCCAAAAGAAAAAAAAGAAAAAGAAATTACTAATGAAAATTATTGAATCTTTCTAATAAAATATTTTTCGTATACCCTTTTCAAGGGAAAATTTTAAAAAGAGAAATTTTGAAAAATGATGCCAATTACCAAATTTCACCACGAGAAGAAGACTACGCATCGAGATCTACCTAAAGCTAAAAAATTAAAAGCTAAGGAATAACAAATAAAAAATTAAATAAATTAAGAACATAAAAAATAAATAAAATACGAAACATTAAAATTGATAATTAATATAAATTATTATATAAATTAATATAAATGGATAAATGAAAAATGTAAAATATAAATAATTGATAATTGAAATGAATTATGATTAATAATTAATGTTAAATAAATTATGAAAAAAACGGAAAAAGAAAAAATAAGAAATAAAAATTAAATAAATCTGAAAAATCTGAAAAGAAAATTAATTCGGAATGATTATTTAAATTAGTGTACAATTGTTTTTATAATAATGATCTTTTACAATAATTAATCGCTCGCAATTAATCCCACGTTGCGTCGTCAAACAATGAGGCTTAAATCTAATTTAATTTATACCTTAATATTATTTACATATCCATCTTAATATACACTTTAATAGTAAATCTTAAATCTATAACGCATAACAAAAATACTCTCGCTTAACTTGAAGTGAAAAAAAAAATTATTTTATATCAAAAATTATTTTATTTTAAAAAAATTAATTTATATCAGAAATCGCCTAGTAAAAAAGACATGATCGACATACGATCGACACATGATCGATAAAAATGAAGAAGAAATTTAAAAAAAAACCAACTTCCTATAAATCATTGTCATCCTCATATGTCACGACTTACATCGCTGGATTTACAAGAATCAGCAGACAGATGATTCTTGCCAATCGTTGTCAATTGAGAGTTACGATAACGGCCTAACAGAAGAACTATTCGTTCCAACGACACAGAAGCATAGAGTTGTAGACTCTAGTCCACCGGAGCCAGATAACAAAGACGAGTTCGACCACAAGACCTAATTCTCATCAAGTACTCGAAAATACCAATTGATCAAAGCACGGACTCTCAATTGAGTACCAGAAGTAGAGCATCTGTCCAATGATTCTTGCCATCGTTGCGTGACATGTGGTTGACAGCGAAGAAAGAAAAAGCTAGAAAGAAAAGCTAGGAAAACATATCGTAAAATTAATCATAGAGATAAGTACAAGAAGAAATAAGAAATAAACGCTTCGAGTAACTATAAAAATGGAAATTGGAGATAAAAGTGGAAAATTACGAAAACGAAAACTATCTAGATCTATTTTAAAGTTACAAAAATTGAGATTTTTATTTTTCGCCTTAAGTTAAACAGTGTATTTTTGTTCGCAATAAACTTAATCTATATATCTATCTTATAACTTAATTTATCTTTTATTCGAAATGAAACGATTATTTAAATTATTTTTACAATGATGTTTATAAAAATATTTTATATTTAACGCTTGATGAAATTTAAATCTAGCTTAATCTAGATCTCGAAAAGTCTTACGAATCTTAAACCTACAATTCGCGTTAAAAATTACACTCACATCTTACTTCGCATGAAAAAAGTTAAATGAAATTAAAATCATACTTAAATATTAAGGAATAAATATGAGAGAAAGAATAAAAGAACCAATTCGAGTCACCACCACTTTCATCACGGCTTATATCAATTGACTTATTTGACTCATCGAACGGATGATATTCACCAGCAGAGAGTTACGACACCGGCATTGTAGTCGAATGCATGATGTCGACGACGACCATAGGAAGGAGCCTAAAAGTCGTTACAAGATCACCGGAGCCGGATTACCAAGACGTCGTCCCAACGATGGAAGGAACTGGAAGTCATCCTAGAACCACCGAGGCCGATTTACAGAAGTCCGCATTCGATGTACAGAACCTATCTGAGATCAATCCAAAGCTACCAATCGATAAGAGCGCGGACCTTCGACTAGCCATTAGAAATAGAGCATCAGCCCGATGAATTTTTGCAATCGTTGCGTGACAATTGACGGACATTGACTCGAATTAGATTTGGAAAATAATTAATAAAAATAAAGTAATACTAACTAGCTATAAAATCAATAAATTAAGAAATATAGAGAATTGTATATTTCGCTCGAAGTTAGAGAAAGTAGTTTTTGTACGAAATGCGCTCGCAATTACTTAAACTTAATCTATGTATCTTATAATCTTAACTTAAAACTAAGACGCACGCATTCCACGACGATCCCACGACGATCCCACGATGCCCCCCGATGGGGGTTTAATAAAGTGGTACCTGCAGTCCAATCTAGCCGATCAAAATATCCAAAGGAAAATTGGCACAATTTTCTAGATTGTACTGCAGTTCAGTTGGTACTTCGTAGTTCTTAGCTTCGTATCGATTTTTAAAAATTTATCTTTGGAAAATTTCCTTCGAAAATTTTTCAAAAAGTAATCTATGTAAATTGATATCAATTACCAAGTCTCACCACGAACAGGTGACTACGCATCGAGACCCCATCTAACGTTAAAAAATTAAATGCAACAAAAATTAAATATATTAAGAACACATAAATGAAGTATGAAACATTAAAATTAATAATTAATA
>NW_025222267.1:0-228 GCF_014066325.1 Apis laboriosa
GAATAATCAGGGTTTTCAAACGGAGAGATGGTGCTGATCGCTTCTTCCCAAATTTGTTTATCCATAGAGGGTAACCTCAGGCTTTCGTAATTACGTTATTAATTTTATATTATTATTCGTTATAGTGACTATGACCATCAGTGTTACTGGTAGCGGGAGCGTGGCCGTTATCACCAACGTCCTTGTCAACGACAGAATTGGTACCAGGGCGAGTGTGCCGCCAATGTA
>NW_025222268.1:0-186 GCF_014066325.1 Apis laboriosa
TCGAAAATTTAAAGGCCTGGCGCTAAAATTTTGATTTGTTTATAAACATTGGTTTGTTTATTTACATTTTCAATGTTTATTTACATTGTCGGTTTGTTTATTTACATTTTACAATGTTTATTTACATTCTCGGTTTGTTTATTTACATTTCCAATGTTTATTTACAAAATTTTTCGAAAATTTAAA
>NW_025222268.1:235-856 GCF_014066325.1 Apis laboriosa
CAATGTTTATTTACATTCTCGGTTTGTTTATTTACATTTCCAATGTTTATTTACAAAAATTTTCGAAAATTTAGAGCTCTGGCGTTAAAATTTCGGTTTGTTTATAAACATTGGTTTGTTTATTTACATTTTCAATGTTTATTTACATTCTCGGTTTGTTTATTTACATTTCCAATGTTTATTTACAAAATTTTTCGAAATTTTCGAAAATTTTCATAAATTATTTATAAAATACTTACCTTTACTTACCTTCTATTTACTTACCTTTTTACAGCTACTTTTTTTTATTATATATTTTTCAACAGTTTCCTTAATTCTATATACTTACCTTTACTTACCTTTACTTACCTTTTTACAGCTACTTTTTTTTATTATGTATTTTTCAACAATTTTCTTAATACTATATACTTACCTTTACTTATCTTTACTTACCTTTTTACTTATCTTTTTACAGTGGTCTTTTCCGGCATTAACTATTTTTCAACAATTCTCTTAAATTTACATACTGACTTTATATTTATTATTTTGAATATCTCGTTTGTTTTTCATAATATTAAAAAACATTTCAGATAAAAATTAAATGATTTCGAAAGGGAAACATTCTTATAATCTTAATTTTTC
>NW_025222269.1:0-2309 GCF_014066325.1 Apis laboriosa
AAAAATTCCATAATCGCAGCTCGATCAAAATTGAATATTCGCAATCTTGAAAGGCATTTCATAAAATGATTCTCGATGCACGAATAGGCATAATTAATTGGATCGAGATCGAAGACAATAAATAATTAATATTTAATTTCTAATCTTCCCAACGATTCATCATATACTTTCTTTTTCTTTACAAATACTCCATAATCGTAAGCTGGATGAAAATCGAATATCCGCGATCTTTACCAACGACGACCTTTCGTCAACAGCGACGAGGCGAAGAAAGGGAGTTCGTAAAACGGTTCGCGATGCACGAATGGGGGCGTTAACCGGATCGAGTTGGAGATCGAAGACAATTACGAGGCGAATCCCGGGGCCAGTTTCAAGATCTGGTTTCCACGGGGAGGCGCGGATCGAACAATGGGGGCGTCCATAGTTATATTATTGGACGCTCGGTCCACAGAGTTTGCGTGCTAAAATTGAAAGCATTGTCGGCCGACGCGGTGTGCCCTCTCTCTCTCTCTCTCTCTCCCTCTCTCTTCCTCTCCCGTTCGCTCCTGGCGATCTTCCGCGTACGGTGGCCTCTATTGAAACAATAAAGCTTAACTACCACCACGACGCCACTCGAGTCATCCCTCGAGTGTTCTTTGTGAGGGCACGCGCCCCTGTCGTCGCGTGGAGCACTGGCTGCGGTAGGTTCGGGGGTTGGTGGCGCACCTCCACGAGACGGCCGACACGCGCGTCTCCTCCGCGCCATTGTGCGCCCGGCCAAGGGGTGACGCCGTCCTCGTGTGTGCGCGCGCGTGTTACGTTACGGGGGGTCGAGACACTTGCTCGATCCGGGGTCGAGTAACAGTCGAAACCGCCACTTATTTTTCCACTCTTTCCAAATTCACTCGTGCACGTGCGATTGCACGCAGGGTAATTGCATGTAATTGGTGCAAATAATTATTTCTATCTGAATATTGAATTTTTATTTGAATTTACAATTTTACAAGGTTTTGAAAAATTTTATATGTTTGAAATATGGATAGAATTATTGAATCTTTTAATATTCCGTGTATTTTGTACTCTGTCAATTGAGTATTTTAATAAAAAATGTTTGTACAATTGTTTTCTGGAGGAGAATGGGAATAATTTCGGTTAAATTATTTATTTATGTATTTTCGTGGAAATCGTGAAAGATTTTGGTATCTCTATCTTTATCAAGATTTTAATAGTATGTTTAAAATAGAAGGAAATAGGATCAATTTTTCACTATCCTCGAAATATGTCGTATCGAAGAGAATGGGAATAATTTCGATTAAATTATTAAATTATTTCAATTAAATTATTTATTTAAGGTTCGAGTATTTTCGTGGAAATCCTGAAAGATTTTGGATCTCTATTTATCAAGATTTTAGTAATAGTTCAAAATAGAAATAGGATCAATTATCACTATTTTCGAAACATGTCGTATCGAGGATATAATATTCGAGAAAATTTTGGATAAAATTTCCAGGAGACTTTTGTTCCTGATTTCTATTTATCAAGATTTTAGTAGATTCAAAGTAAAANCGAAATATGTCGAAGGAATAATTTCGGTTAAATTATTTATTTATTATAATTTTTAAGGTTCGAATATTTTCGTGGAAATCCTGAAAGATTTTGGATTTCTATTTATCAAGATTTTAATAGATTCAAAGTAAAAGAAAATAAAATCAATTACCACTTTTCCACTATCGAAACATGTATCGAAAAAATAATATTCGAGAAAATTTCCAGAAGACTTTTGTTCGTGATTTCTATTTATCAAGATTTTAGTAGATTCAAAGTAAAAGGAAATAGGCCGCTTTTTCACTGATCTCGAAATATGTCGAAGGAATAATTTCGGTTAAATTATTTATTTATTATAATTTTTAAGGTTCGAATATTTTCGTGGAAATCCTGAAAGATTTTGGATTTCTATTTATCAAGATTTTAATAGATTCAAAGTAAAAGAAAATAAAATCAATTACCACTTTTCCACTATCGAAACATGTATCGAGAAAATAATATTCGAGAAAATTTTGGATAAAATTTCCAAGAGATTTTTGTTCCTGATTTCTATTTATCAAGATTTTAGTAGATTCAAAGTAAAAAGAAATAGGCCGCTTTTTCATTGTTCTCGAAATATGTCGAAGGAATAATTTCGGTTAAATTATTTATTTAAGGTTCGAGTATTTTCGTGGAAATCGTGAGAAATTTTGGATCTCTATTTATCAAGATTTTAGTAGTAGTTCAAAATAGAAATAGGATCAATTGCCATTTTTTCATTATCTTCGAAACATGTCATATCGAGA
>NW_025222270.1:0-1044 GCF_014066325.1 Apis laboriosa
AGGAATAAAATAAAAAATTACTATTTCTATATACCAGGCTAGGATACGAGCTAAATGAATATTTTCTTCTGTTAACTGATCTTGAGATGTCAGCAATTTATATGCAATTACAAGTGGTACTGATCTTCGTTTTCCTCCTTTCGGAACATTATATTCCAATATAAAAGTTAAAAAATATTCTTTCGTTATTGAAATATAATGAATATCGTTTATGAATTCGAATTTGAGAGAAGAGAATATATTCCAATATCTAAAAGTTAAGAAATATCGTTTCGATTTAAATATACAGAATATAGTTTTTACAAAGAAAGTTTTCACGTAGAAAGAAGAAAATATAATGACTAATGATACACATATGTATTATTCAAATATTCTACAATCGATTCAATTATTTCACAAACCAAAAATTAAAATATTTATCATATATGTATCAACTCTTGACTATATATCTCATATTTCTCGAAATGCAAAACTTTAAAATAATAAATCTATTTATTTATTAATAATATTTAATCTTAAAAGTAATGGGAGTTGATATATATATGTAAGATGGAGTATATTTTCATGTCAAATTAGTGATTAATATTTCAGCACAATGATAAAATCCTTATATAAATATAATAAAAATTTAAATTTTTCACGAAAATATATTTCTTTTGAGAAAGTAGTTTTAGAGGTTGCAATTGTAATTTACACAGAGCAATCTATACTGAAATGTTTGCTATTTTTTTATTTTTATTTATATATAAAAAATATAGAAATAAGTTAAATCTCCCTATCAATATTTTTCAGTTTCTCTTGTAATATATATATAAAGATAATTATAAAGAAAAATAATTATCGATAAGTTTTAAGAATTAGAATAAAAAAAGTATCAATAATTAAATTAATGTTAAGTAATTATTTCTATTCACATATTCCTATAAGATGGTAATAAAATTTGTGACTATATAACCGTTTATATTGCAAATTTCGAGTAAGCTTAATGATTGACTCCAATTTTTTATAGCTGATTGATAACTAATTAAATTTTGCGATTTCTAA
>NW_025222271.1:0-241 GCF_014066325.1 Apis laboriosa
ATCGAGATTTTTTTTGGAACATCGAAGAAATCTCGATAATTAATTTTATAGAAATAATTTTTTGCTGAAATATATATTATATTAAATTTATTATATTAATATATATTAAATTTGGAAGAATTAAATTTTTCTTTTGTTGCAAAATAATCGTACAATTTTTTTTTTTTTTCTTTTCCAATGAAATTTTTGTCGCAGTTCCGTGCAGTTGTCCGTCGAAACCTTCCAAAGACAGGAAGCCTCG
>NW_025222272.1:0-265 GCF_014066325.1 Apis laboriosa
ACTAGGATTTCTGTTCCGAAAACATTCAGATGTCATCGAAATCAGTATTTCGTTCCAGAATTTCACGCATCTTAGCGAAATACAGGTAGATATGGTATTTCTGAACGTTTTCGAATTAGAAATCTCCGTAATTTCGATTTTCCTATTGAAGAGATGCAATTTTGTTCAAATTTAGAATTTTCATTGCAGATTACATCGAAACTCGCATTTCATCATAAAAACGTAACTCGCAATGATGTGTCAAAGCAGAATTCCCCGAAACTAG
>NW_025222273.1:0-757 GCF_014066325.1 Apis laboriosa
CGTAGATCGCAATAGCGTGGATTTCTAAATCAAAATCGTTCAGAAAATCTTCATCAATCTGTATTTCATTCAGACTCGTCAAATTCGGGATCGAAAAATTATTTCGATAAGAAAAGTTGGTTATCGGGACGAAAATCCCACTTTCGGCGAATTCTGCATTGATATGTCAGTGAGAGAATCGTTTTAATTCTGAAATTGGCGTATCGATGATTCCTGTTGTAAATATTAGAATTTGAACACAATTCCATCTTTTCTGCATGAAAATCGCTTCTAAAGAGATTTCTAAATCCAAATCGTGCAAAAATCGAAAACAATTTTTCGTTCCAGAATTTCACGCACCTTAGCGTTATACCGATATATATGGTATTTCTGAACGTTTTCGAATTAGAAAACTCCGTAATTTCGATTTTCCTATTGAAAAGATGCAATTATGTTCAAATTTAGAATTTTCAATGCAGAATATATCCAAACTCGATATTCCTCATATAAACGATACTCGCAACGGTATTTCAAAGCAGAATTCCCCGAAACTATTATTTCTCTTCCGAAAACATTCAGATCTCATCGAAATCAGTATTTCGTTCCAGAATTTCACGCATCTTAGCGAAATACAGGTAGATATGGTATTTCTGAACGTTTTCGAATTAGAAATCTCCGTAATTTCGATTTTCCTATTGAAAAGATGCAATTTTGTTCAAATTTAGAATTTTCATTGCGGAATAGATGCAAACTCGATATTACTCATATAAACGATACT
>NW_025222274.1:0-371 GCF_014066325.1 Apis laboriosa
CTTCGTAATAAAATACAACGTTTTCTAAAAATACAAGCGTTTAAATCAACTGGAAACACGATTTCTGTTTAATCTAAAAAGGATTCCTTTTCGTATATACCAATTTATTTATTCCTGCATTATATTTTCCTTAAAAATCACTGTTCAAACACGTTATAATTACACAATCGCATAAACTTTGTAGTAAAATACAACGTTTTCTAAACAAGCGTTTAAATCAATTGCAAAACACGATTTTTGTTCAATCTAAAAACGGTTCTTTTTCGTATATACCAACTTCCGTTTAAAAACCATTGTTCAAACACATTGTTATAATCGCACAATCGCGTAAATTTCGTAGTAAAATACAACGTCTTCTAAGAACACAAGCG
>NW_025222275.1:0-1145 GCF_014066325.1 Apis laboriosa
ATTATTATCTGAATCTGAATTGGAATTTCAGGAAAAAGTGTGATAGAGAATTAAATGTTCCTCTTGAAAGTTTTAATTATTATAGAAAAATCAAGGAAATAATTATAAACGTGTAAGGAACAGGCTTAATAGATAATTATTATCTGAATCTGAATTGGAATTTCAGAAAAAAGTGTGATAGAGAATTAAATGTTTCTCTTGAAAGTTTTAATTATTATAGAAAAATCAAGGGAATAATTATAAACGTGTAANTGAAAGTCTTAATTATTAGAGAAAAACCAAGGGAATAATTATAAACGTGTAAGCGACAGGCTTAATATATAATTATTATCTGAATCTGAATTGGAATTTCAGAAAAAAGTATGATATAGAATTAAATGTTTCTCTTGAAAGTCTTAATTATTAGAGAAAAATCAAGGGAATAATTATAAACGTGTAAGGGACAGACTAATAGATAATTATTATCTGAATCTGAATTGGAATTTCAGAAAAAAGTGTGATAGAGAATTAAATGTTTCTCTTGAAAGTCTTAATTATTAGAGAAAAACCAAGGGAATAATTATAAACGTGTAAGCGACAGGCTTAATATATAATTATTATCTGAATCTGAATTGGAATTTCAGAAAAAAGTATGATATAGAATTAAATGTTTCTCTTGAAAGTCTTAATTATTAGAGAAAAATCAAGGGAATAATTATAAACGTGTAAGGGACAGACTAATAGATAATTATTATCTGAATCTGAATTGGAATTTCAGAAAAAAGTGTGATAGAGAATTAAATGTTTCTCTTAAAAGTCTTAATTATTATAGAAAAATCAAGGGAATAATTATAAACGTGTAAGCGACAGTCTTAATAGATTATTATCTGAATCTGAATTGGAATTTCAGAAAAAAAATGTGATAGAGAATTAAATGTTTTTCTTGAAAGTTTTAATTATTATAGAAAAATCAAGGGAATAATTATAAACGTGTAAGCGACAGACTAATAAATAATTATTATCTGAATCTGAATTGGAATTTCAGAAAAAAGTGTGATATAGAATTAAATGTTTCTTTTGAAAGTTTTAATTATTATAGAAAAATCAAGGGAATAATTATAAACGTGTAAGCGATAGGCTTAATAGATAATTATTATCTGAATCTG
>NW_025222276.1:0-1125 GCF_014066325.1 Apis laboriosa
GAAATTTTTTTATTGATATTCAAATTTCGGTAATTTCTTGTAAGAAAATTCGACTTGGAACAAAATTCCACCTTTTGGAAACGCAAAACGGTATTACGCGATTTCAAAATCGAAAACGTTCAGATATACGTAATACGTCACTATCTCACTTAGATACCTCAAATTGTGCAAAGAAAAATTCATATCGACAGATTATGCAGGTTGTAGACCCGAAAATCAAATTTTCTTTGAATTCTGACTGGAATTATCATGAAGGGCGAAATGTTTATATTGATATTTAAATTTCGATGATTTCTTGTAAGAAAATTCGATTTGGAATGAAATTTCACCATCTGGAAACGCAAAACGGTATTACGCGATTTCAACATCGAAAACGTTCAGATATACGACAGTGGTCACTTTCTCACTTAGATACCTCAAATTGTGCAAAGAAAAATTCATATCGACAGATTATGCAGGTTGTAGACACGAAANTCTAATTTTCTGCGAATTCTGAATGGAATTATCATGAAGGGTGAAATTTTTATATTGATACTCAAATTTCGGTGATTTCTTATATTAAAATTGGATTTGGAATGAAATTCCACCTTCTGGAAACGCAAAACGGTATTACGCGATTTCAACATCGAAAACGTTCAGATATACGACAGTCGTCACTATCTCACTTAGATACCTCAAATTGTGCAAAGAAAAATTGATATCAATACATTATGCAGGTTGTCGACACGAAAATCAATTTTCCTACCGTAAACATAAATACGTTATCGATATTAACCTATATCTGATCATTTTGGATGTTATGTCGCCGTAATACCGTTTTGCGTTTCCAAAAGTTGGAATTTTGTCCCATATCGAATTTTCACAGACGGAATTTTCGAAACGGGAATATCAGTATAGAAATGTCACACCCAACGATATTTCTTTGCAGAATTCGTCGAAAATTAGATTTTGGTATCTAAATCATGCATAACCATCGATATCAGTTTTTCTCTTCGAAATTTGTGGTATCTACGTGAGATAGTCACGACAAGGAATATCTGACCTTTTTCGATGTTGAAATCGCGGTAATACAGTTTTGCGTTTAGAAAAGTTGAAATTTTGTGCCAAATCGAATTTTCACAGTAG
>NW_025222277.1:0-449 GCF_014066325.1 Apis laboriosa
AACATTAATGTAAAAGCCATATTTCCAAATTGAGTCAATTTTAAGACCCACGAAATTCCATCAAGAAAACAGCAATAAGCCATCTTCCATCTCAACGTAAATGTAAAAGGCAAACGATCGGATTAAAACAAGATTGAATTAAATTTCTTCGATCCTCAAATTCAATTAAATATCAGGCCCACGAAATTCCATCAAGAAAACAGCAATAAGCAATCATCTTTTCAACGTTAGTGTAAAAGCCAAATTTCCAAATTTAGTCAATTTTAAAGCCCACAAAATTCCATCAAAAAAATAACAATAAGCAACCATCTTTTTAACGTCAGTGTAAAAGTCAAATTTTCAAATTCAATCAATTTTAAGGCCCATAAAATTCCATCAAGAAAACAGCAATAAGCCATCTTCCATCTCAACATTAGTATAAAAGCCAAATTTCCAAATTTAGTCAATTT
>NW_025222278.1:0-149346 GCF_014066325.1 Apis laboriosa
CTAGAGGAGGTGGCACGCGAAATTTTTCGATGCATTCTAAGACTCGACGATTCTTGCTAAAATTTCGACTTTTGATTAGGAGAACATAATTCTAGAAGAGGTGGTAGGCGAAATTTTTCGAGGCATCCTAAGGATCGACGATTCTGGCTAAAATTTCGACTTTTGATTAGGAGAATATAATTCTACAAGAGGTGGCACGCGAAGTTTTTCGAGGCATTCTAAGGATCGACGATTCTGGCTAACATTTCGACTTTTGATTAGGAGAATATAACTTTAGAAAAGGTGGCACGATGTATTTTTGTATAGTTTTTTGAATCAATTTTTTTTTGTTAATTATTTATTTTTATGTAATTTTGTACTTACCCTCATACTTACCTGCATACTTACCTGTCTACTTACCTTTTTCAACTGCTATTTTTTTATATTTGTTTGTTTTTTTTTCAACAGTTTACTTAATTCTATATACTTACCTTTCATACTTACCTTTTGTATTTGTTTTTGTGCTCTAATAAATTTTTCATGTCTCCTTTTATTATTTTCTTTTGAATAGAATCTGCAATGTGCGTCGAATTAATTTTTGAGATTTTAATTGTTTATTAATTATTATCTTTTTTGTTCTTATTTATTTTTGCCTTTAAAATTGTTCTTCCAAATTTGTCCTAAAAATTTAATAATTAGTCTATATACTCTTATTGCTCTATATTATGAAGTATTAAATGGAAATTGAAAATTTTAATTAAAAAATATCAAATGTGTTAAAATTATCGAAATATGTTAATATTATTCTATCTTCAATTTCCATTTCTGTTTATTTGCATAAAGAACGATACTTAAAATACGTACAGACATCCAGCAATGAAATTCGTGTTGTACAACACAATGTCCATCGATAAAATACATAATTATTGAAAGTGTATAACTGGTTTCGTTAACGAACATCGTATCACATAAACTATACAGCTTATACGAATTATCCAAATTTTGACCACTGTCGCTACATTTTCATGGAATTCCCGCTTAACATCGCTCCATTATATTTGTTATAACTTGTTCCACATTACTTACAATCTCTCTCTTTTTCACTCTTCTGCATTCACATATTCCATTAGAAACATTTTCGACAATTATATTTAATGTTTGTTTTATATTTGATTATATTGAATAAGAATGTATCCGGTATTTTTATCATATTCAATACGTTTCGTCTTATTTTTTGACTTTATAATTATTCTAGAAAAATAAAATCTTGCAAGTTTTATTAAGCTTAATGTTTTTTTAAAATTCATTTTAAGTGATGAAAATGCAATTCATTATGCTTCTTAGAATAAGTTCATTGATTAAGAAATTGGAAAAGATAGTAATAAATCAGGAAAAAGGAACAATGATAATTTTCCAAAGAGAAAACCGGATTTGTAATCGTGGTTCCTTGAACAATAACGATATTAGGATGTTGAATTTAAAATGGTATGTATAAAGTAAGATGAAAATGTGTGGAAGTCTATTGCGGTTTACTGAGGTAACATTCGAAAGTTTTGGAAAGTATATTTTTATATTCTCTGTTCTGTTTCAATCGATTTACTTTTATTCTTTTTCATAGTGACCACTATGAAACTTTTTTGACCACTAGAGGATATTATTTTGTTGGGAAACATTATTATTACGTGATAAACTTTAGAATCTTACTAATCGAGGACTCTCATCTCGTTTTATATTTTAATTCAATAAAGAAATAGAATAAAAAAAAGTTTACAATATCAAATTTTAACACAAAATCTTGTAATTAAATACATTAATTATCAAAATAGAATATTTATATTTAAAATTTTCTAATATATTTTCTATTTATATAATTAAATAAAATATTTTTTTTATTAAGCTGAAGAATAAGACAAAAATATACATAAAAATCAAAAGATTAAATAAGAAATTTTCTTTGACACAGAAAAGATGGAAAGAAGTTAACGAGATTTTACAATAGTTTAAAGAAATCTAATTACAGGAAAGTAATTTCACAAGACGTACCTGTCATAAATTATCCCAACCTCTTTAACAAACGTTTTCAAATTCCCTGTGACTCTGATATAATTTTCCTATAATTGTTCGAACGAGATTGCGCAATATAATCTTCAAAGAAATTAATTATTAGAACATAATTTCAGAATATGCACTTTCCATAAATTATTCCACCATTCTTAAGAAGTTAAAATTCGCTCTAAGACTTCCTATATCTTAAAAAAGAACAATTTTCTAATTGTTTGAATATTTCTCAATAAATGTAATAGCACACTTAGCAATTTATTTGCTTTTTCTCAAACAATTACTTCTTTCTTTGTCTTTTCCTTTATTTGCATTCTTTGTCTTTCTTTCTTCAATGTTTTTATCTTACTCATCTTTCTTCTTTTTATCTATTCATCCTTATATAGCCTATATAGCCTCATATGTGCTTTAATTAAATAATTAATCGATACAGCATTTTTCTTTTGATTCTTTTCGTCGTGATAAGTGTTTAATATACAATCGATAGATATGACATATTGTTTTGTTTTACAAAAATCTTGATTATTCGCAAATCAATTAGGAGAATATATGTTCAGAGTGTTAATTTTGTTTGATAAAATATAATATTGATATAATTTTTATACAAGATTAAAGCGAAGGGACTGTTCGAGAAAATATTGTCTATAAATATAAATTTAAGTTGATTTTCTATTAAACTTAAATTTTGACGAATATAAAAGTAATGGAAACTTTAATAAATTGATAGATTACTGATATACTTATATAGTTAAAACTTAATTAATATTTTATTTTTAGAGTTAAAAGTTGATAAAATTAAAAAGAGATAAAAATTAAAAAGATATATTGAGAAATGAATTAAAGAAAAAAATATTTATTATCTCATTTTATATTGAAATGGAATACGTTATAACGAATGATAAATAGTATATATTATTAAATGCAAATCTATTCCGACAATATTTCGTGGAAAATTATTCGATTCTATTTTCTCGTCTATCAAGTTATCGAAAAAGATCGAAATACATTAAATCATTCGTAATGGACTCTACACAAATGGCTGCTACAGAAATTGATACGTTATATTTTATCTGGAAATAAATAAATTCTTAAAACAACAAAAACTATTATCCAATTGTATATTACCATTTTTTCCTCGTAACTAAAAAAGAATGTGGCAATAATATTAAATAATGCTATTGAAATTGAAATTGCTGGAAAAAAGATCTGAATATATTATTATTATTATTATTTAACAGTATAAAGTAATAATTACTTTCTCCTTTTAATATTTTATGTGAAATATTTCTATTATACATTTATTATGATATCACTTCCTTTCTTTCTTGTACTTAAGATATATCTATGAAAATTGAAAATCGATTCACTTTTTATCTTGTAGATTCTAAATCATTAAAATAATTGTACCCTTTTAGCAATCTTTCCATCGCACCATTTATATATTTTATAGTTTCTCGGAATAATAATTACGACTCGTGATTATTGAAATGGAGGCGTGAAATTCAAAGGTTGTTATATAAATTGAAGAGCCATTCGTTTTATTTCTTATTAGACCAGAGAGAAATGGCAATGGAACAATTGATTCAACAATTGATCTTCGATTTTTTAAGTCATTAAATATCTATCTTGAAATTTTTTTTATAAAAAAATATATGAAACTGAAATAAAACATATGAAATTGAAATAGAATTCAAATTAAATAAAAATACCTAAAAATACGTACAAATATAAAATCTGAAAAAAAAAAATTACAATATAATATGATCTTCAAAAACTTCTTGTAAATTATCTTATATAATAAACCTAGAATTATTCGATTCTACAATTTCGATTTGACCCAAGAAACGCTTAAATAATTTCGATGTTTCGAATACATCTAGCAAGAGCAGAGGTTTATTAAAAAGTCACGTGGAAACTCATTAACTTTGAAAATGTGTTACTTAACCAAATTCACCTTGGAAGATACTTTATCCTCAAGTTCAACGTTTCCTAGAAGATATTACCTGTATATGCATGGTGCATGTAATGTGCACACCTGACCTGTTTATAACGTTCGCTATCTATGATTTATGGAAATGGGTAAAGTCTTTGTTAAACATTCTCTTATGAAGTTGAAAATTTAATGCATTTAATAATGAAACTTTGTGATTCCTCATATTCTGTTCCTATCATTCGTATTGTTTATTGCGTTACTGAAAATGTATCTGCATTACCGTTTCTCTTCTTATTCTATATTTTCATCCTGTTTAAACTTGAACATTTATACGTATGCAAATTCTTTTCGGGATACAAATTGTAGCCTAGCTTCTTTAAATTAATTTTAAAATACTCAAGTCTATGAAAAATAGTATAAATTTAATATACCTTAAATAATTCTAACTTAAGCAGTTTAAATAGAGCTCCGATTCCTATACAAATTGTTAATATATTCGCGAGACATTTGTGAAGAGTCGATTCTAAAGTCCAAAACGAAAAATTGATACACAAAAAAAATTAGTTTATATATTTTGAATTATAAGCAATTGAAGAGTTAGACAGAGATAGAAGCATTCCAATCGTATGCACACTTCAATCGTCTATAATTTAGTAAACAATCCTATTTTGCATATCAACTTTTGTGCTTTTTATGTTTTAAAATTAATCTTCTAAAGATATCCTGATGAATATTAATATTATAACACTCTATACATATTCATCGTATCGCGAAATAAATCCATAATTAAATAATTACGTTTATTAACTGTCACATCGTAACTTAATATTTGTATTGCATTTTGAACCATTATGAAATTATGAGTTAAAGGGCTAAATAAATTCCGTAGATTCGAATTTCGCTTTTCACAAATCTGGGAACATAAGTGTCTAATCCCCGAAACTAGAATAAACCCGTTATAATTTACTACTCCTCGCGTCCATGCACGATCCGAGTTGTGCATTTTGATAACAATGTCTATTCACTCAACTGCAACTCCGCGAATCATTTGTCACAAAATACTGGCGGCACTCGATTTGCCAAACGATCCACAACTGTAAATTTACTTTGAGACCGTAAACGGGAAATTTATGGGTATGAAGGGAACGAGTAACATTGTTGCCAACCGAACTGGCTCGTCACTCGCCCCTTTGTGCAAACGTAAACGGGTTACAATCATCGATTTTGACAGCATTCTCCATGACGATCGTTTCGTTCTGATGAAATTGATGAATTTCTCGCTCAAATGTTCCGAAACGAAGCTTCTAATTCTATCGTGGTAATTGTAACTGATAGCTAATTACATTTCCTCGATCATGTGTTCGTGGACGAAGTTTGGATATTCTTTTGAATAATTTGAGGGGGGAGGAGATATGAGATGGATTATCTTATTTCGCGATGATTTTGAATTTGTGTAATTTAAAGTTGAATTTTTTTGAAATATTCGAGAGTTTAGAGATTTCAGTTTCGATTCTAAGGGTTGAAAAATTGTTTCATTCTATGGAGAGATATCGAAAAATTTTGTATTCAAGCAAAGGATTCATTGTTAAGGATAATTGAAATTTGGATTTTTACAGGATTGCTTTTACATAATAGATCAGTATTCTCGGTACTGAGAATATAAAATTAATATAAAAAAAATGTAATTAGGAATTTCCACTGTTGTTAGATTAAATTTTTCTATTAAGAATTCTACAAACGAAATAGTGCAAATTAATTAACATAAAAAATATATAAGGCGTCCAATAATTTTAATTAGACGTAGGCAATAATATCATAAAATCTTTCTAAGATGTGTTCTTCCAAAGAAGATTAATATATAATCTAAGCATGACTTCGTGACTAATTGCAAATCCCAAAAGCTACATTTGTTAGCTTCATGGATTCATTGTCGCTACGTGACGTTTTAACTCTTTAACTAGAACGAGACTGACCAGTGATACGTGACTGTTAAATAGATCTGAAATAAACGCGTGGATAACGCGTGGATAATGAATCATCATCCATTTCATTATACTTGTTATATTTTAATTAAATGGGATCGTAATAATTTTCCTTCTCGTGTTATATTTAATTCCGCATTAAATATCATCTTGAAACGATTAAGAATATTACAGAATTTTTCTGAAACGGATTTAGTAAAAAGGATCAGCTTTCGAGATTCGATAAGTTTTATGATAGAACTGTCGCGGTATTGCGATTTAAAAGGTTCAACGCGTGAACGATCGAATAAGTCGAAATTAATGGTGGCCTCTGATTTAAAAACGGTTCGACGAATTCATCGATTTCAGGCATTTCCTCTGCAAATCGGTGAACCGGAAATCGCGTGATTCGCGTCTTTCCTCAATAAACATGATAATTATCTTTTTGATTTCTCTTATTGGAAATAATATTTTGCCGAAACATCTGCATAATCTACATATAATCTATCTTGTCGATAATTTTTCTGAATCGGATATCTCTTATTTATAGAGTTTATAATTAGTTTTTACGTGAATAATTTTTGTTTAATTCCGTATTTCAACGATTTTGTGTATTAATATTAATTTGAAAATTTTTATCGAATTTAGATTAGAAAATTTCTATGATAACAATTACAAAGTGTATGATTTTAATGTTAATGAATGATGAATAATGAATGAATAATGAAAATATTGGTTTTTTTTTCGCATCCTTTATTCAATAGAAAGAAACGAGAAAATGAGGCCTTCAATTACACGACACACGTGGGAAAAAACTTTTTTTATTGCTTGCGATTGCATTCTTGCAGGTGCGCGAACTTGAATCTCGCGCCAATTACTTTTTTCCTGCTAATTAAACTTTGTAAGAGCTCAACAAAAAAAAAATCCCCTCTGGGGATGTGGAAAAAATGAGAACGAATCTAAAAAAAGAATTTTGCCTCCGGCCAATTATCTTTATGATGATTATACAATCTGGTGAAATAATCGAATTTTTACAAAATTGACAAAAAATCGTTTGCGTTTCTGGTGTCCCTATAATAAATAATAAATGGGATAAAATAAGAAAGATTAAAAATTTTAAAACCTCTTAATTTTCAGGATTAAACGTTTATAAAATATTTTTGTCAAATAAATATTTATGAAACGCTGCAAACGCTTTGAAATTTTGTTATTTAACAATGCTTTTTAATTTTATCATTTTCACTTACTTTCATTATATTTATTATATTTTTATTATATCACTTGTTAAAAGTCAAAAGACAAAAGAATTATCTCTGATTATTTCGTTTCAATCTATATAAATCATCCTCACCGTATCTAAATCATTCTAACAATGTGTATATCTTATTTGAACGCGTAGAGAAACATATTACTCAGCATTATGTCTCTCCACAATACGTGTTATATCCTTTCTAACTTATTCTCTATCTGTCATAATGTAATTTCATAGTGGTTAAATGGCTATATAACTTATATACGAAAAACTTCATTGGAGAAATAATACAAATATATATTTCTTTCCAAAGAAGAGAAAAATATGACGCGTACGATTTTTTTAGTTCATTCTGTTATAAATTTCTATATTGAATTCACATTTTTTTTTTTTTTTACTTTCCATTTCTATTTTATTCTCCGTTTACATCACTTTTTCCACATGATGCGCGCTTCCAAAATTTCTATCCAAAAAAGAACGAATTTTTTTTTATTTTAAAGGATAAACTTTCCAAAAGATAATTTTTCTCGATACTATATTAAATTCAAATTATTCTCTCCTATTTCTTATAAAATATTATTGAGAATTCGCATCAGCCTATATCGATAATCGAAACATACATTCTACAAATTGCGATCGATACATCCTCATCAGTATTCGAACAATGCCCTAAAAGGATTGGCAATGCACTCACCTTCAGTTCAAACACGTTCTTCCTCCAATCTTTCCCTCCTCTCGTGTTGGAACGATTCCATCGTGGCTTCACTCGCCTCTCTTGTCCAACCAGCTTGTCAACGTTCCACGTTAGGAAAACCAACGATGATGGGTCCTAAGTCGTGAAATTTCGCGACAAAGTGCATTGTTCGCTCGATCACTCACACGATAATAATACTGTCACTCCCTACGTTCCTATCCGCCAAACGAGCGATCCTCTTCCAAATATAAACTTTTTACAATCTTTTGCCAAATTTATTTTTTTACACCTTTCCTTTATCGCACTCTATCGTAAAACAAAGTTTCGATAATCGTCGAACGATAATCGTGAAACTTGCACGCGAGAAAACGCGAGATCGACGTCCAACGCTGAACAACAACGTGGCAGAGTTTCCACGTCAAAAGCAAGTTGGAAAGTTCCTTAGAGCGACCGGCCGATTTAACGATAACGTCACAACGACACTGTGCAACGACATTGAACATTAACGAATCACGTTTCTCGATCTATCCTCGCCGATGCGTTATCTATCCTCCCGAATTTCGCACTTTTGTAAAATTCCCTCCTCGTCCACCCCCGTACACCGTGTTACGAAATAATATACCTTATCAATATCACGAGTAATTTATTAAATAAAAAGTAATTTATTATTTAAAAAGAAACTTTAGACCATGCTTCCCTCTTTTCCTCCCGTCTCATTTCTCCCGGTTTTCGAATTTTTCGAAAGGAAAATTTCGACTCGAATGCGAAACATTTTCGACTCGAAAATGAGAAATCGTGAAAACGACGGGCAAAATGATACGCGGTTTGATCGAAGATGCTTTATTTACAGAACGATCCTCGAGCGAATGGGGATTGGAAACACGAGCCACGGAGAGGAAACGAGCTAGGGTCCAGCCGAATGTAGCTACGCGCGTACACTGAAGGAACTCGTGAAGCGAGGGCGCCGGCTTGAACCGGTTCAACCCCTCTTCCCAGCATCCCACGCCGTCGCGCATTCTCTTATCAAAGAATTCGGAATTCCCCTTGGAATCTATCGGGGTGGATCCGCGAAAACATCTTGGCAGACGAGACTTGGCGGAATTTCTCGAGAGGCTGATGGTCTAGCGTTGGCTAGAAGCTGTTGATCTTCGTGAAATGAATCGATGATGCACCGAGACGGAAAAATTTTCTATTTCTGTCTTTTTCTCGAGCGTGTGGAGATCGATATTTGTATCTGTGGACGATTGTAATATTTTTTTCTTCTTCGAGACATTGAAGAATTTGTATTGTATTGTTTGTGTGTTCGAACGAGAGTAAAATTGTTAGAGATTATTTTTGAGTATATTTTGTAAATATGGACATTATTATGTCGAGAGTAATTTAAAATATCTATTATTATTATTATGAAAAATAAGTGTTGAAAGTTTCATTCTCGAATAATAAATTTAAATATAAATTTAAAGAAATATCTTGAAAGAATGTAATTTTGAGCAGAAATATATATATTTCTTAATAAAAAGAAACAAGATTTTACATCGAAGTGTTTTGTATTCCATGTACAAAAGATCATTTTTCTCCACTTATCCCACGTTTTTTATCCTATAATTTATATGATTTATCTCACATCTTACGTTCCGAGGAATAACAACGTTTCAAAGTATTGTACCAAATCTTCATCACACATTATGTGCCTTTTCCTTGAACTCCATTTCCTACATTCCATATCTCATATTCTCTAGATCATTTCCCACATTGCATATTCCACTTTCCATATTTTCAACTATAACTCATTCTGCATAATTTATATTCCCCAAATAATCTGTTTGCTGCATCACGTATCTCATATCTCTTGTTCTATGCATTCCATATTCAATATATTCATTTCTCATATTCCGTGATTTCGCTTCTCACATTTCCTGTCATACGTATTTCAAATGTCTTATTTGACGTTTCTCACGTTGGAACACTAACATTAGATTTACTCCATATTCGAACATCTTATTTTTCAAATACTCACATACACCCACAAGATACTCACGAGAAGATACTTTTGCAAGATTTTTTCATATGATGAATTAAACAATATAAACAAATAAGTTAAAATTATTTTTCATGTATGCAATAAATGTGTTCATTGTGGAATTTATATTGCATGTATTCGGTATGAAAATTTGTTTATTCTATACATTATATTTTTATTATTCGTTGTATAACACTAGGAGTAATATCAGTTTTAATTTTGAAGATGTAATAAACGAATATATGCGCACGATAGAGAAACTTTCATTTCCGCAGCTCGAGTAGAACGAGAGGCAAAAGAATACTGCTTACATTTGACTGAAGAAATTTAATTTTATGAAAGAGAGTCGTACAAATATAATCGAATATAATGTATCTTATAAATGAGAATTTTAAACATTAAATTTTCTTCCAATTTTCATATGATTATATTTTCTGTTTAATAAACGTTTTATTATAAAATCAATTTATGTATAAATTCGATAAATTCGAAATTATAAGGTAAGGTAAACAATTTATTGGATGTCAAAAATATGGTCCATTTCGCTTGATTATAATAATATTAAATAATTAATAATAAAAGTAATTAGGAATTTCTATAAAATGCACATGTATAATTAAAGTTTAATTATGTCACATATTTATGTATCTTCTTCGAATACTGTGAGGAATACTGAGAGGAAATTACACTCACAGTTTTTTTTTTTTTTGAAATATTCATTATTAGTGAAATTACACATAGAATTTTTTTCTCAAAACAAAAGATACGTTTTGCAGGAAAATTTTTAATTTTCATTTAATCATTAGAGTTTAATAAAACTTTTAAAGTAAAGTTTTAAAATAAAGGAAAATTTTTGAAATTGAAACGATATTTGTAACTTGTCAAATTATTCCAGTTAGACACTGGACATTTTATATAAAAATAAAAAATAATTTTTAATAATGAAATTTCAACATGAACAATTGTTTAACGAATTAATTGAAAAAATTTGAAATCCAACTATTGAATGTTATTATGTAATATCGTCGATAGATTAAAAACAATTGTTTTTTTTTTGTTTTTTTTTTTTTTTACTATTTTCATGCAGCTCATTTTTACGCAAAACTGTTTCGTTTCGTTCTCTGTACTCTGTTTTTTTTCTTGGAATTAAACCATTATTTATATCGTATTCGAGCACAGCATAGAAATAGATTCTTTAGCAGTTCAAATAACAAACAAAAATTGCATATGTATTTGTACCAATGCTTTTATCGAACATTTCTTGCTTAGATATATTTGTATGTCCAATACTAAAATACACTTAGATAATTAAAGTTTCTAAAAAATTTTTTTTCGTCTATTAAAACAGCAATTATTTTTACCAATTTTAACAATTAATTTGTACATATTATTCTACAATGTAATTTATTGTCTTAAATGGAAGAAAGAAAATTTGTAACGTAGAAATTGATCGTGTCGCTGTGGTATTGCACAAGTGATCGATCATGTTGAATTTAGGTGTCTTTAATAACAGTGAATGAACAACGTGTTCCTTACTCAAACAAGTAGAATAGGTCACCGCCTGATCAAACAAATAGAGTACAGTAGAGGTTTAAGGTAAGTAAAATGCGTTTGGAACATGGTTGATGAAATATAAAATAAAGATAATTCAATTAAATTTCTTTAAAAGTATTATTCATTTTTTTTTTCATTCATTATTTTTTTTCTCATATTATTTTTATTTTATCCTCAATTTCTCATCATTTTTATCATCCTCTTTTATTCTCTTGCCATCTTTATCATCCATTACTTCTTTCAGCACTCTTTCCTCACTCAGTTTCATTATCTTTTTCTTCTATTATATTTTTTTCACATTTTCTATTCATTATTTATATTTCTTGCTATGTTTACTTTATACAATTTTTTCAATCATGTTTATTGATTCTTTCTCTTTCTTCCTCCATAATTTTTTTCTATTTTATCGCTCTATCTCTCTTTTTCTTCTTTCTCCTTTTCTTTAACACCGTCTTGCACTTTTCCTTCTGCATTTCTTCTCTCTTTTCTCTTTTATCAGATTTTGCAACCTGAATTCGTCAACATTCGTCACGATTTATTACAAGATTTGTAACGCGGAATTCATGAGAAATGAAAGGAGAAAGAGTTAGGTGCGTGACAAAAATTTGAAAAATGTTCACCGAGAACGCGAACAAAATTGCGAAGCGTGCGAAACACGCTGATGCCATTTTTTCAATCTTTCTATCTTGGAAATTGAATATATATCGAGAGCATTATTGTCGAATCGAAAAAGGGATTTTTAAAAATGCAATTTTTTTGAATACCTCGAGGAAATGTCGAAGGTATTGAAAATTTCAATAGATTTATTTCTTTCGCCTTAGTTGATAACAATTTTGATAGAAAGTTATAAAATTTTCTTCGTTAAGAAGCCAATTTTCTTGGAACGCGTCGAATCAATAGTTTTCTGTGTAACGAAGTTTCTACTTTATAAAAGGATTTCGATTTTTCATTATCGGGAATTCTACTTGTCTCTCTTTATTTGAATTCATTTACGCGAATCAGACAAGTTCAATGATTCATTCCAACAATCAATAATCGAATCAAAACAAAAAAAAATTCTTGTCTTTTTTAGTTACTGGAATAAAAAGAAATTTTCATTTTAACATTTCTATTATACGTTATTTTTAATTAAATTTTGACATGTAAATTTACGTGAAATTGGATTTATTCTACTTCATCCTTCCAGCATGATATTTAAATGGCCTTGAACCTTTTTGATCATTATCTTTATCTACCATGATCTTGAAATAATTTTAAACAAATTGATTCTTTACCATCAAATGATCTTATCGCTTTAAATGATCTACTTTCAAATGATCTATTCTAAATATTTTCTAAATATTTCTAAATATGGAATAATGAATCATCATTATTGAAAAATAATTATCGACAGTAATGTTTGATTTATTTCGTTCAACGAATGACTGTGATTCAATTAAATTCTGTTTAATCCAACGAAATTTGGAATATGAACTTTTAGATATTTCGTCTTTGGTTTTTAATATTTCATTTAACTCGTTATCTCGTTCTTTTCCTTCATGGAGATGTTTGAACGAATAGATTTCAATTTGGAATTTCTTTATCTTTTATTTTCCTCTTTTCCTTTTAGTTTCCTCTATTGTTGATGCAATTTGGAATTTAATTACTAAGAGAATATAAAAGTCACTCTTCTATTATTATTATTGTATTTATTAGTGTAATTGTTTCGTTAAAATTTTTGTTTAAAAATGATATATTAATAAATATTTTGAAATGATGGCAAATATGTGTGTCTGCTACTACCTAATTGAAAGCATATATGTAAATTTTAGTTTGTACACATTCTATTAAAATTACAGATTGGAACATACCTTTAACTAAGGAACTGTGTTGTAATATTTATCTTGGAATTATTTATTTTGGCAGTGTAACATTCTATTACATAAATTATAAGAAAACTTTAAATAATAATTTTCCAATAATTATTCCAATAACTTTCATAAAATAAACTGAAAAAAAAATAAAACAAATAAAAATAAAAAAAATGAATCTTATTTACCGTAAAATTACTGTAAAAATAAATAAACGTTTACTTTAAATTTCAAATTTGTGATCGGATACAAATTTACATCAACCTAAAATAAACTGTACGATATCGACTAAGCATAAATACGGATTAAAATTTCCCCTGTTTTAAGTACAAAAAGGGTTAAAGAGGAATTTACATCAATAAAATTCCCCTTCTTTCCAACGGTGAACAACACTCAACAACTTTTCCAAAAGCGTACTCGCAACATTAAACTGCACAATTCTCTCTTTCTCTCGAAAACAAGGAACAAGAAAGAAAAAACACACGTAGCAGAATCTATTTTGTCGCGTAAAAGCATTTCACCATTTTGCATGAATGTTTTTTAATTCACGCGCGATATATAAAACAGTGGAAAAATTACGAATGTCGGCAATTGAGAATGTCGAGACTTTCGTTTTCTTTTTTCCGATGTTTTTTTGAAACTTTCTCGTAAACGAATCAATGAAAGGGAATGCGAAAAATACGATATACGGATAAATGGATGAAACGATAACTTTAATTCTCATTATTCCGAAGGATTAATAAAAACTGATGGATGAAATTATACGGGGATCAATATATCGTAATGGATTTTAATTTCATTTTAATTTCTGATTTGACACTCCAATGCAAGTAACTTTTAATAGAGTCAAGTTTTTCGAGCATTTTACGACAGATATGCAAAGTTGTGAAATTTTCGCGTTTGTGCGTTGTGACTGACAGCTTTGAAAAGAGAGATCAAGTTGGGGATGTAAACGAGGTTGAAACGATAAATAGGATGAGTTTTTCTACGTTTTCTATGTAAAAATGATTGAATATTTTCTAATTGGTTATTTATTGGATTATTTTTATTTCATTTATTTATTTTTTACCTTGATGAATCGTTCAATGACGACTTGAGTAGATTTTCGTATTTAGCGTCTAATTTTCGAATTTTACGTCTAATAATGAATATTTCGTTCAAATATTCTTAATAAAAATATTTCCATGAAATCGAAGCATTTAAAAAATTATTGTGAGAAATTAAGAATGATTGAAAATTAAAGCTTATTTCACAGATATATTTTCTTCTAAGAATTAATAATTTTCTTTGAAAATTTAAAGGAGCGATATTTTGAAGATAAATTTTTTATTGATTGGTTTATTAAATTTGTTAATTGCGTAGACACTGTATGTATAATTAATTCTCTCTTTGAATGAGATTGCGAGAGAGACGAAGGGAATATTTCTATATAAATTTAATTTCGTATGCGCGCGTAGATTTAAAATGCGGGTTAATTTCCGGAGGGTAAATATTGCGTAAAGGAAGAGACCTAACGAGGGTAAAAATCCCTTTGGGAATGTGGCATTGTTCCTAACTATTGGACGAACCTTTAAATATTTATATTTTCACCCTTGAAAGCATATGACGCACAGATAACAAAGTTCCCTTCTTGATAAACGATCCGTTGGTCGAAATCAGTAAAATAAATGTTTGATGAAATTTCAGCATCATATATTTAATTATGTTTTCAATTTTATATTAAAATTTTAGAGTTTTTTCATAGAAATTTCGATGTACATCGTCAATATATCGAAATTGATATAAAAGTATATTGAATTTTAAGTTATTGGAACATAGAAAATGAATCAAAGTTTTAACATCTAAGTAAAAATGATCTATCATTGGTCAGGCATGCGAGTAAATACGAATTTAATAAACTTCTTTTTCCAATAATGGATATAAAATTTTCTTCGATAATTACTCGAATGATCCATAGATAATAAAAATCAAATTAAATTCTATACATTTTCTGCTTAAATAAAATACGAAGTTTTATAGTATGAAGAATATATGGATTTAAAAAGAAGAAGAAGAAAAGTTTTCCAAAACTTACTTCAAATTTTCCAAATAATATCGTCGAAAATATAATCTTCAATAAACGATATCGCGATGAAAAAAATATTGAATATAGATTCAAATTTTTATCACGCCACATTCGAAATGAAAGAATAGAAATCGTATATTTTAAATCAAAGTTGCAAAGTTAAAGTCAGTCAATAATGAACTTTTGGAGCTTTGGGAGCTCTGCTACGCGTACTATCAAAGTAACAAATTCAAAATAGCGTCACAATTTTGCAAATTTAATGATGCGATTATTAAAACATTGAAAACAATTCTTAAATTGTTATATTTTCATTTCATGTAACAAATTTTCTTCTTTTTATTTCTGCTTTTTATTTTTTAAAATTGTCGTTTTTGTAAATTTCTTCTGTCGAAATGCAATTAAAATTGTTTTATATTGTTATGTGAGATTAGAGAGAAATGCGTTAAGTCGTTGGATACAGAGAAAGAAAGATGTAACAAGGCAGAATGATTTATTTGAACAGACTTCTAACTAAATTGCGCTAATTTTAGCTCCTGTTTTCCTAAACCGTAACTAGCTCAAGAGCTTTAAATGATAATATATTTCTTTAAATGCTAGTAGAAGAAAAACTTGATGAAACACCTGAAGAAATGATCTCTATAAATCTTTGAAACGAATAGTTTCACGTTAAATTAGAATTTTAATTTGTATTGAAAAGTAACAAATATTCGAAAGGTAAAAATAAATTTCGTTTATTCTACGAATTTTACGCTCCAATTAATTAAAAGAACATTGATAAACTCATTTCATTTGCAATAAAAATATCTATACAATATTTCATTAATACATTCATACGTTAACAACAACAAAAATAATCAACAACAACAAAAATAAAATGAAACGTAATTTTCGTGTCACGAGAATGAATTAAAAAGTAGAATAGAATTTTCTCGAAAATTATTGGAGATTAAAACACTTACCCTCCATTTCCCTCCCAAAGCTCCACCATTTATCTCACTCTCCTTCTTCGCTCTTGCCCCAATATTTTTCCACCAGATACATCGCATACTTAAATATTTCTCGATATTTTCTCACCCTCTCGCCAATCTCTCTCACGTTGGAACGTTTCTCAATAAAGAAGAAAGAAGCTTCCAGCCACGTTTCAATGTTCCTGGTTAAATATAAACCACAACCGCTTTTATTAACGCATCGGGGTTGTTACGTCGGCCATTAACTTTCAACCGATCTCTCGCGAGTTTCCACGTTTCCGAAATACGTGAACGGAAGACAAAAATGGTGATGGAGTTTTTATTCCTCATTCGGGTCACGCGGCACCCTTGGGTGTCTATCCTATACTGATGCTCATTGACCATCTGGTTCACGTTGATGAATTTACTCGAGACCATCATTAATCAACTGCTACGATCAAATCAGGGTATTAATTATTGTTAAAGATTTCCTGATTGAGAAGAATACTTGTTAACAATTTTCTTGATAGATTTTGGTAGAACTATGCTTGGTATTTATATAGTTTTCTTATAGTTTTATATAGTTTTATTTTTCGATGACTGAAATTTAGTTCTTCGTAAGTGATGTGCGTGTTTATTTGGAAATATTGAGAATAGATAATAATAAGAGTGGAGAATGAAAGATATAAATATTTTGAATTGTTGAAGATTCTTTTTTTTCTTTTACATTTAATGTTCTTCTTATATTTGAAATTTTTTCATTCCAAGTTTATTTTCCAAGAAATTTATTTTTTAAATAAAATTCATTTCCTTAAATACGATGTTTAAAAGAAGATGTCGAATATATAGTTGACTAACAGTTAATTGTACCGAATGTTTCGAGATCAATATCTAATTAAATTTTCCGCCACTTTCAAGTTGCTCGAAAGTTACGGCCGGAGTTGGCCGCAATGATGAATTCGTTCCTGTGAATGTCGTCAACGTTCCGGAAATTAATAACTCGGAGGTCTAATGAAGCCTCGTATTAAAACGGGTGTCGTTCCAATCAAAACTTTCCTCATCGTTGGGGGAAAAATCGTGGCAGAAAAATCTAGCTTTCAAATAGCCAGATAACCCTCACAACTTGGCTACTTTTGGTTTTATGTTATAACAATTTTTGCAATTCACGGGGCGAGCTGCGTAAAATCCACTGCGAAAAAATCAAAGTGTCTTATGCATTTTTGCCGTATATACTGCTTTTTAAAATTTTATAATTTTACGTCGAACGGGAGAACACTTTTTTCCCGATTGTCAGATTATTACATTTTTTTTTTTTAAACCAGAAATTTCTCTTCTCTATTTTTATTCAATTTATTTCAATTTAAGATCATTATTTCTTTTTCAGTGAATTACAAAAGATTCTGCTTCTATTTCTATTTATTTATTATTTATTATTTATTATTATTATTATTTATTATTTATTCTTTTTATTCAATTTATTAACTTAAAATTATTACTTTTTCCTTACTTTTATATACATTGTTTTTTTCTTTCAATGTTCTTCACAAAATTGATTAAGAACATATCCTTTTTCCTTCTAATTTTATGGAATATTTATGGAGTTAATATTTTTCACTTCAACTTCAGAAAATATTAATTGATTAGATTCATAAATGGCAATTATATGTTTTTTTATGTTAGTCTAAAAATGCACTAGATTTCTGAGATATGAAACAAAAGGTACAAAGAAAGAATGGCTGATTTTAAGAAAAAGAAGATGGAAAAAGTGGAATGAGAAATATCTTCGTGGAATATCTTGATTCAGAACACCGTGGTAGTAGATCCAAACAAATTGTTCCCGTCTTTCGTCGTACAACGACGAAATATTTTTTTAATGTCGTCTAGGAAAACAAGGAGACACAAACTAGAAATTGGACGAATCTCCAGCTCCAGTCTGGAATCTCGGTAAAATATTTTTTCGTGGTTTGTGTGTGGCTTGAAGATTTGAATGTAAAATCACCTTGCTGCAAAAGCGGAGATGTGGGAATTATTTAAAATGTATGGAAATCTCGCGTCCTTGCTTGACGTTTCATTGTTCAAATCGTGTTGCACACCGTTTTTGCTTAACTTTTTCCAAATGTTCTACGTCAACGATGATTTAAACGATTCGTTGTTTCAGCGAAAATTTTTCTCGAAAAGATTCCTATTCTAAATTCTATTTCTGAATTATTTGCAAATAAACAGTTGTTCAGTTGTTTAGTTGCTCGATTCTGAAAAAAGAACAGTTTTTGTTAGTGTAAAAAATTAAATATAAAATAAAAAATATTAAAGTTATTTTGGAAATTGTCATAATTATATTTTAATAAATAATGGTTAATAAATAAAAATTTTTTATGAGATGGTATATATAAAAATGATATTGAACCAAATATTAATTGTAAAATTAATTGAAGTTATTGAAGAAATTTACAACATACCGATAATTGTACAACTATTATTTGCTTTCCTATTATTTAATGTATATACTATTTGCATTACCAGAATATGCATAGCTATCATATTTTATTAATCTGAAAAGTGACTAATCGATACTATTCATTTTACTTTACTTGTGACTGATGAATTATAGTCCTATACTACTAGTCTAATCATTTATAAGTAAATATTATAATAATAAAATATATTTTGTAAAAAATTGCCAAAAATGATTGATTTTGTAATTTAAATTTCGTATGATTTACAACAGAAGTCCATATAGTCCAGAGAGAATTTGTGAAGATGTGTAATCTACATGTCAAAGGATGACTAGTGACTCGTATACTTATCAGATGTCACAGGATTGATAGATTAGAAAATACGCGGGTCTAGGAATGCCGACATTGCTTTGTCATGGAGAATAGCAGGATAAACATTCTCAAAAGACTTGTGAGTGGCAAAGGCGAGAATGACTTTTATTTATAAGACTGAATTTCATCAAGTTCAATACAAACAGTGTGTAGAATTATTACAATTTAGAAATTTCTTTATAAATTATTTCTTTATAATTATTTCAATTTAGAAAATATAATATTTGTAATAATATTTGTAATAAAATTTAAATAATTAAAATTTTAAATATTAATTTTATTTTCTTTTAATTCTATATTTTTCTTTTTAATATTAATTTAATAATCTATCTTATAGCTAATCCTCTGTATACATTACATATTTTTAATCTTCTTTTCAATAATCTCACACATGAAATTGTGAATATTTCCACCTCATAAAATTCCAGACAATTGTATCGTTTTAATTTTAATTAGCAATTAAACGGAAGCAGGAGAAAAATCGAATAAAAAAATAAGGAAAAAAAACTTTCTATACAAGTACGATTTTGACCCATTTTAAACAAATCTATGTCGAGCTAATTTACGTTTATTTATAGATCATTTATGAATTAATCATTATGAGGCTAAAAAGCAAGTAAAACGTACAGAAAATAGGAAAAAAAGGGAAGGGAAAAGCTAAACAACGTTTAAATATTCACTTTGTGGATTTAAATTACTAACCATGCATACTACCTCGATCTTGACCCGTTTCCAACGAATTTAAAACGATCGTGCATTTATTTCATGCAAGGAAGTCGGAATTTTCCTAATTTTTCCTCGTGCACGCAAGTTTGTAGTTGAAGATTAATGCCACGAATCCGAAAATGCAACATTTCGGACGATTTGTTAAAAGCATCCTACTGTGACAATATACAGTTTTTGCCAAAAATTTTATGCGAATAAAAGAACTATCCAATGTTCTGTTCCTAGGATTTTCTCGAAATCTCGATGCATTTCTCATGGGGTAAAAACATGACAGGATGATTGGTCGTTTAGAATGATAGGTTACAATGTCGTTCCTCATGTGTGCATTATTATTATATCTACCCAAAAGTTCATTATAATTTTCTTAATTATAGATTAATAGAAAATTCGACATATTTTCTTATTTCAAGATTAAAATAATCATCAGATTATAAATCTCTTTGAAGGATTATAATTGTACGTTAAATTTAAAGAAACTTTCTTCACCAACCAATATTCCAATCTAATTTTTTTTTTTTTTTCAAATTCTCGTGAATATGCTGATAATTCTATAATACTTGAACTTTCTGTACTACATTCCTCGCAGCACATCCTTTTTTTCTTTTTTTTTTTTATAGATTAAAGTTTCACCAAGTTCTCACATCGAGCTTCGTGCGATTTCTCAGATGTTTAAGTTGAAGAAGTTTAAAGCTTTTCCATTTTCAACTTGAAAAGTTCGAACGTTTGGACAGAGGAGGGATTTTGAATTTTGAATTCGTCAAACTATTTAAACTTCGTTGTCCTGTCGCTTCTCTGAATCTCTGAACATCCAAGTTCGCTTTGAGACCAGTCATGTTTTTTTTTTCCAGAGACGCGCTTTCTACAATCAGTAAGAAAAAATTCGATTCAAAAAATCGACTATAACTATTCTATGGAACGTAGACTTGTTATAGCACTCGGAATAAGAAAGAGTTGATTCTTGGAAATTCCCATTGTGCGAATTGAGATAGCTTAGTAACTTTGTTGCAAGCAAATTCAGGGAAAAACTACTGTTCCTCTTTCCATGCAATAAAGTCTCTCTCGAACTGTGATGTGAATAAATAAATATTAATTCGTGGAGAAAAATGTACCTTCTTGTTGAAGTTAGATGATGATAATAATCTTTGAAATGTATCACGATTTTCGAATTTATAAACTAACTTCGTGATTCAAATGGAATTCCATATTTTGTTTCGACTGAATAATTTCACAGAGTTATTCATATAAATTGAATACATAAATAATTTATTATTTTCTCAAAAAAAAAAAAAAAATGAAAATAAAAATATACGAGAAAATAAAGATTTGTTCTGTCAGCAAGTAGAAAATAATGCTCCATATTTATTTCAGTCTCATCGTTTAATCGCTACTGAAATATATATTCTTGCAATTAAATTATTAGGAAATTATCGTTATCCTAAATCATCAATTCATTAATTCTGTAACCAAGAATTTCAAGAATTATCGAGAAAAATCTCGAGACGAAATACGATTAAGCAAATGTTTGATGAGATTACAACGTTCCGTGAAGAAATCCTCGATCTAAAGGGAATAGATAAAAAGATTGAGAAAGCAAAGTGAATCGAGTGCATCATTCTTCTCGAGCCGATATTTACATAATGCCTCTTGCACGCAATTCACTATGTATGACATTTCACTTGTCTGCAAGGTATGTACAGCCGTTTCGCGGAAAGGACGTCACATTTGTTGGTCTTGGTGTAGTAAAACTTTTCTTCCCCCTTTCCGTTGCATATTCCTGTGTGATTGTTCATCTGAAATTCTAATTCAAACGCCGCTGAAAATTTATTTCGCCAAAGTTCCTGAACATGAGACCCGATCACACGCAATCCTCATGTTGTTCCTAGTTACATTTGCAATTATATCAATGAAACTTTACTTCTGTGCAATTAAATTATGCACGAATTGAATTATATGAAGATTACTTGAAGATTGGAGATAAATCGTTATAAATTATAAATTGTTTGTTATGAGATGTTTTGTTAAATTAGCTATCTACTTTCGTGAATAAATTAACTAACTTTTTTTTTTCAATATTCTTACATCTATGATGCTGTAATGCTTTAAGCCTTGTCCACGTTTATAAACATTATCTGCAAATATGTATTGATATACAAGGTTTTTGGGTATTCGTGCCAGTTCATAGGATGAAGTATAACATAATAAACGTATACAATATGTTTATACATGTGATGAATGTAGATGATACTGTAGATGAATTGTTGTATCGTTGAAACAATAAAGTGGTCAAATTTTCGATGAAAATTTCGAATCACGTTCACAATATTATTGAAAATAATATGAATCGAAATATAATTTCACGAATATAATTTTACTGCTTGACAACCCTAAAACAAGGTAATAATTAGTATAATTGAAATTTAAATGAAAAAAGTTTGAATACTTACACAATTTCATTGGCACGATAATAGTATGGGATATTGATCAGGATATTAAGGGTCAATAACTGTTTATCGGCCAACAATATTCAATTTCTAAAGAATCGTTGTAAATATCAAACGTGCAGCTTTGCATCAGCGATCAGAGAATATATCTGCGTTTTATGAAGTTCCAATATAAAATAAACGAAATTCGTCGACGATTCGACTCGATGTGGAAAATATTTGTCATCGATTCGAATCGATATAAACGAATAGTAAATTATCACCATTGACATGGAAATTCATCTGATGTACAAAAGAAATTTTCGTGGGCAATCTCCATGATACAAACAATTCTCGATGAAGATTGATAAATAACATTATCTATCATTTTCACATAAAATGAAATATCTTCTTTATTTTCAAATTTTAATTTCAATAATTAATAATTTTATACTCCAATATAAATTTATACGTATGTAATAATAAATTTAAAATGAAATAAATCGTAATTTTTCCATTTTCAATCAATATATACATGTCTTAATGTACAAGGGAATAAATATATTTGAAAAGTTTATAATAATCTTAATAATACCACGAGCGGTTCGGGCATATATCGATTATCGGGTATATCGCGTGATTGCGACAATTGCAATGACGCATCGCTTCCAAGCGAAATGATATATAGAAATTTCATGCTAACAAATTCAGGACACATTGTGTCGCTTCGTGTATCATACGTTATTCAAAGATCAAACGTCGAATTTCAAAAGGTGAGAAATACGTGGAACTGATTGCTTCTATTGTCAATCTAATTTATTGCCAAGATGATGAAAATGAACTTTTCTTTTCAAAAACTTGATTATGCGATTATCAAACAAGAATTTTTTATATAATTTTTTTGTAAAAAATTTAAATTTATGCATAAATATACAAAATATAATAATTCTTTGATATGAAACTTTTCATACAACTAATTTTACTTGTAGAATATCTTTATACGAAATATTATTATATGGTAATAATAACTTGGTAGATTTTATGTATACTCTGGATCTTATTCGCTGTCCTCATCAATCTCTAAAAATTAGATCTCTCGACCATTCATTTCTCATCTTGTAGTCGAATTCTCAAAAACTGCACGTACCGATAAATGTCTGATATGTGTCCCAATTGTAGAGATTAAAGTGAACATTATTGTACGTGGAGTAGCGTAATAGTGGATTAATTTACAAATAAATATAAAATTTACTATATAAAAATATCGATAAGAGATTTAATTATACGCTGGAAATATCTGTACGTAGGCAATCAGCCAATCGCCATGTCGACAGTAAACATATTTTAGAATTCTTATTTTCTCTGTTCATCTTCGAGTTTTTAATAAAATGAATTTTCTTTTAATTCTTTTTATCCTCGAGAGAAATAAATCTATTATTCCGTTTGAATTTTCTGCTTGATCTTGTACAATTTATTTATTTGAGAAAGATAAATTGTTCTTTCCGGAAAAGAAACGATGGCTTATTATCGTTATGACTTTGAGAAAAAATTGAGAGGAAATTCTGTTACATCAGTTCGTAAATGAAAAATAAATTACACAGACTGGAAAATAATAATTAACTTCTAATTGTACCATTTGTGGTTTATTTATCGTATTGATCTTCCATATACATATAAAGATAAAGATCTTATTTTACTTTGCACATCATTCTTAATACTCTTCTTCTTATCATTCTTGATAAAAAATTCAAGATTAATCTAGATTAATGTATCTTTTTTTTTCTTTATTTGAAATTGTAATTATTGATTATAAATGTATAATTTTTTAAGGAAATATGTTCGAAGATTTGTTAAAATTAATAAAGAAGGAAATGTTTTATATATTTCAATTTTATATATTATAATTTATTTATGAATTTATATTTTCAGACGTGTAAATAAAAAAATTTTAAATAAAAATAAAACATGATTAGAGCAATTATCTTGCGAATAAAAAGAGATGCTGGTTGTGAATTCAATTTTTTTTTTTTTAATATAACAAATGTTATCTCTAAAATAAATATTTTGTAAAAATAATTTGATATGACAAATAGTATTCTTAATCGAACCGAATAAATAATCTGAAACAAATGAAACATAATGAATGAAATAAGAATATGGAGCGAAAAATATGAAATGTAAAAGTTAAATATGATTAAATTATAGTTAGATAAATTTAGTTTCACAAAATTGACTGATAAGTACTTTTATTCTTTAAACAAGTTTTAGTTTTTGTTTATTCTATTTCGAACACGCACACATTTGAACAATTTCAAATCGCATTTTCATCATATGTCTGTCGTGCAGTTTCAACTTTATCGAGTAAACGTATAAATGGAAAATACATGGCACGACGTTAAATCCTTCTCTTCGTTCAATTTTCTATTTTGCCCTTCACTCTTATATAGTGTTCTTTAATCTCCCTGGAGTGTTCTGTTAATTAAAACAAATTTACATAACACTTCTTTCTCTTCTTTCTTCGTAATTGTCAACCGCATTAATCAAATATTTATGGCTGAGTATTAATTAGTTATGACGTTTACTGGACGGGCATTTAGGTATTGCTGATTATATCCGATAGTATCATTAATCTTAATATTCAATAATCACGTGTTTCACCACCACGGTGAAATAAATATTCCATCATCGACGATCTCTCCTCCATAAACATCAAAATAATTCTCTCGATTAATTTCTGAATTTGAATTAGGTAGGTATAACATCAATTGATTTATTGCATTTGATATCGAATATTCTGGAAAAATTTTTGACATTAAATTAGTGATCTTATCTATGTAATTTATAACTTAAATTTAACAATCTACTTCAATGATGTATTATAAATTATTTATAATTCATTGAATTTCATTGAAATGTATATATATATATATATATATATTTATCTTAATAATTATTATTGAATATACGGTGATTGACAATTCTTAATTCAATTTCCATCCAATTAATTAATAATGTATATAATTAAATTTATATGTAAAGAAGAATCCAATTTCGAATGCAAAATTAATCTTTGTGATATAATTTAAAGTTTGTTTTCGACAAACGAAATACAACGAAAATCATAAAATACTGTCACACTCTTACAACATAAAATGTTCAACAGAATATTTTGTCGATTTGCGTATTTATAAACTGGCTTTAATATGAATAACTTATATATAGTTAGTTTACAAGTTTCCATCTCTCACTATTTCATCCCTTGTTCCGTAATAAGCATTAAATTATGCACTCGTGATTACTTATCCGATATTTATTAATCGTTCTTATTCCGCAATTTAATAGTTCCGTATTGCAGGTATTATATTGCAATTGCAAACCACTTTTAGATTATATGTGATTATAATTCCGAAAGAGCGCTACAATACAATAGTGGGAGCATAACTTCAGTTCAGTTTTATCCCTGAGAATATAGAATGAAATGTTCGATAAGACAAAAAAGAAAAAAGTAACAATTGACTATTATAAATTTCAATTATAACACTATATATGATGACGCTTTGTTAATTATTTGCTTATTACAAAGAGAAGTACAGAAACTTTATTTGCCGCCGCCTTTGTTTCGATGGTACAACATTATAAATAATCGAGATAGTTATGATGCTGTTCGTGTATATGATAATGCACGCAGTTTGAATTAAAACAGACTGAGATAATATTGTATTATATATTATATACTTGGACCAATTTATAATTTCTAGGAAAAAACTGGAGATTTGGATGAGATTTAATTAAATCTTTTTTGAATGAAAATAGTTTTTTTTCGTGAAAAAATTCGATCTGAATTTTTGAATGGAAATGGCAATGAACATAAGAAAAGTTTTATGTGATATTTTGATTTTTTTTTTCTTTTAAAGCAAGATATATTCTAGCTTTGGAAATTTAAATTGCGTTGGAAAAAGATTTGTTATATAAAAATAAAATAAGCCAAGAAATATATAAATATTGAAATCACGAAGTTTTGATTTTGAATAATTTAAAATCGTGATATTATTTATTTATTATAATTTAATAAATAATATATAATAAATACAAATATTTTCTATATTCAAAAATTTAAGATAAATATAATCATTTATGCATTTTTCATAATTAATTATATGAGAAAATATCGATATGAATCTCCTTAATAATAGATTTACGTCACAATTCTATTTCCATAAGAACAATACAAAATTGCACATTTATAAGTGAAAAAAAGAGAAAAACCAAAGCCTCTATTGTATTGCCACGAGAATTTATATATTTAAGATTATTATTAAAATTAAAACGTTAACAACTGCTGCATAATTCAAATCAATCTGATATCAATTCGGAAAAATTGTAAAATATGAATCTAACGAAATAATTTTTGTAATAAATAAAAACAATTTATCGCACAAATTGGCTTTGCAATAATTATTAAGATCCTGATAACGATATAATTATTTAAATAAAAAAATGACAAATTATAAATGGCACTTTATTACTTGTTATCAGTTATGCAACGAAAAAAATAAATAAATTAAAAAATATCTAAAAGATAATTTAATTGATATTGTGTTAATTGTGTTAATTGTGTTAATTACATGTTAGAATTTCTTTTTTAATAGCAATTTATTAAAAATATTTTGAACAATTTTATACTATTATGTAATTTCGATCACATTTAGCAAATTATTATAAATAAATCCTTGAAAATTTAATTGATCTGATATAATTATTTAAAAATTTTTTATTTATTAACTTTGTAAATAATATAAGTTAAAATACTTTGAATACATTGAAAACTTTTAATATTCTATTATTTTGTTCTATAAATTTTTTTAATATTTAATATTATCAGAACAATAATAAAATTGTTCAAAAATTCAAAAATGATAGAATTTTAAAAGTTAATTTCAACAAATTTTCTCTTCAAAAATATTATTCTCTTCTGTATTAAAATGTCCTATTTTAACATAAAAATATTTGAATTTCCCTTACACGTTTACCTTTCTAAGTAAAGTTAAAAATAGGACGATGAAATTACAAATTTCTCAAATCTTTCGAAATGCTAGATAGAAGAATTGAGAAAAGTAATATTGTTCCATAACCCATTATGTTCTATAAACATTCTCTGGAATCAAAACGTTCGAAATTCTTAAACGAATTTCGTTGTAAAACAACTTTTTACAAGAAATCATAATACATACATGGCAAATTCGATCGATAATTTTCCACATCCTAGGCATAACTGGGAAATCGAATATCCAGAACACCAAAGTTTCCTCCTCGAATTGAATCTTGGCTCGAATCCACGAAAAAATGGCGGATCAGTGGCTAGATGTAACAATCCGAGCTTGTGTTTGGAATACAGATAGCCGCGTTCTCCTCGATAACCATCGAAATCCCTACTCAAATACCTGTTCTCGCGTCGAGAAAAAGATGGCGAAAGGTGGGGCGGAACAGGATGAAGGTTTGACCGCGAGGTTTCGTGTTCAATTCAGTATTATTTCATTCGTTGCGTATCTACGAGCGATCCGCGTCACGATTTCGAATAATAATCTAAAGGAGAACAATAAGGCATCGAATCAAAGGGGTGATCCAGAACCCTTGTGTGATCGTCTTACAAAGAAAGAAAGGAATCGTCCATCCTATGTGTAGAAAGGTGAGATTTATACTCAAATGGAGAATTGTTGAAAACTAAAAAATAAAAATTCATATATTAGAATTAAATTTTGTATGTAGAAATTTATTAATTAATGAAATATTACAATTTGAAATTTATTATTAAGTATTTGGATGTAGAAAAAAATATAGTGATCTTGAAATGTTCCTTTGAATTATGTTTCTGATTCTTTTCGTATATATATATCCATATTTGTCTGCATCTGTAAATAATTTTACCATAAGTTTAATTCAATGGATAATGAAATGGAGATATTAGAGATTTCTAAAAAAAAGGAGTAAAATAATGCAAAAGATTAATTTTATATTTTATTCTGAATTTTGATCACTTTAATGATTTCTGAAGGAGCAGTTGGCTTTATTGTCAATTAACAATTTCTTCTTTCCTCTATTTCATATTCAATTCTATGAAATATTGCCACATTATTTTATTGCTTTATTTCTTTTTTCTTCTCAATTGTTTTCGATTTAATTATTTTATAATTTAACGAAACTTCATTTGAAATATGAATATCATTCAATGAATATTTCAATGTAAATTTTTAAATTTTGTAAATTTTTCAACGCTATAAAAATTATTTAAAATGATACCTAAATGAAAAAATAGAATACATATAACAAGTGTAAATAATGTTTAAAATTAGTAATAATTTAAAAACAGGCGTTATATATAATTATTTTATAATTACACATTTTAAGACACAAAATGTGCAATGTATATTTATGTGAATTTTATTCTCCTTCTCCCTATATAAAGCACACTTTTGGGAAACAATTATTTCGTAATTAACAGAATATATGTTTAAACCGTAAAAATCTAGTGTATATAAAAACGAATCTTCTTTTTCGTGGAAACATAGTAAATTTCGTGGTATAATTATTTCGTAATTAGGAAACTACATTTATATGTTTAACTTTTAAAAAAAAGTAATAAAAGTCTAACATATAAGTTGGAAACTTTTCAAAACGATGCATAGTAGATTTTCGTTACAATTATTTTGCAATTAATTATGTATGATACTTATATATATATATTTCTCTTGCGTTTCTCATTAAAAATATCATTTATTCAAGTGTGTATCAGGGTTGAACACGTTTCATTTGAAATGATAGAATTATAATTATTTAAAAATAATACAGCAAGATTTCTATTTGTGCATTATTATAATTTCTCATGCATGAAATACATTAAGAATTTATCGAAATTCAAAATGTGAAACAGAATAAAAAATTATTTATAATATCTTCATGATATAATTATTTTTTTATTAAAATATTTAAAAAATCATAATTATTGGAAAATATATGTAACCGACTATATAATATATAATATTATTCATATCATCATTAAATATTCTCTATATACGTATCTCTATTTTAAGGAAACTTTGCGAATGAACATGATATAAATTTGGAAATAAAAAGTACATATGCAATATGTACACATATTCAAATAAATCAACTATCGATCACACTGCAGATCAACCCAATTAACGCAATTAACTTTCTTTTACCGAATTCGTCATTAGCGTTTCCTCATTAACGTTAATTGCGAATTAGTATCTATGCTATTCGATTCTGTCAACTCGATGGAAAAACGATATGGATAGACATCGAGGCGTTTTGTCTCCTATCTCGCAATAATGTTTGATTCAATCCACGGAGAAAAATAATTGAAAAATAAGTCTGCGGCCTGTACGGTAGATAAATTCGCCTAGAATATTCTTGAAGAAAGAATTTCATTCGTCGCGACAGATATCGTCGTGCAATTGACGTTTCGACGATATCTTGTTTTTCAATTCTCGTATCGATTTCAATATCGTTTCTGCGAAAAAGATGTGGATGGAAGAAAATCGTCAATAAAATACGACGTTTTGTAAATTAGACAGAGATGGATTAATTGCTGGAGCAACTATCAATATAAATATAGTGTTAGATTTGCGAGTCTTCTAATAATTTAATTTACGAAGCGTGATATTTATTTTTTTCTGAAAACATTTTATTTTTTGTGGGATGATAAAAAGAATACTTCAAATGTTCCAGATATCTCCAGTACTTTGGTTTTTACTGGATATAAAGTAATTGTATATATAAAGATAAGAACTTGTAATAAAAGTTGATTGCCACAATTTTATTTGATCTTTAATCTAAAGTTAATTTGTTAAACTTGGTGGAATTCCATTTTCCTTATCTTATTTTCTTGTACTATTTCTATTAATCCATAAAAATGTTTAAATATTTATAAAAATAAATAACTATCACTAATTAAGTAATTAGTAATATACTTCTCCTTATTTTCCATAACAGTTATTTGTCATTATCCTATTAAATTTTCTTCCTCTACCACAAAACTCTTATCGTAACGAGTTCCATTATCTTAAACTAAATTCTGAAGACCACGTTACACATAGAATGATTCAATAAAAACTATTAATGGATACTAAAATTACATACAGGATGATTCAATAAAAAACTATTAATGGTCACTAAAAAAATAACATTTCCTTTTTTTCAACGCAATAACGAGATACTCAACGAAATTCCCGCTTGCACGAGAACATCTCGTTGAACAGGAATATAAGTCCATGTTTACTGTTAATTAAAATCTCCGAAATTCGAGGATCGCTGGGTCTTGGATTAAAATATAAATCCGCCATTATTTCGTGCATCTTCGTGTTTCGCTCGTGGATTACAATTTCGTAATGTCAGAAATATTCCCATACTTGAAATAAATCCGTGTGTTAATTCATTCCTTCTACCAGGAACGATGTGGTAATCATATAATAAATTAATTCCGATTACCGTATGACTCGATTATAATGATTCTATTTTTTTATTCGACTTCAATCAGTTGATTCATTTGAATAAACTTCTTTTATAATGGAACAATTAAATTGTAATTGGATTGGACTATAATGAAATACAATTACATTACGATTATATTATTGTTGAATAATTATTTTATATGTAATTTGTATAATACGTTATTGTTATACAATGTAATAAATATAATATGTAACACATATATATATATATATATATTCATATTAATTACAATCAAATATATATTATATTATTATATTATATAATATTTTGCAGTATTATTATATATATTATTATATATATTACCTCGATTAAATTTGAGTTCGAGTTATTATAGTTTTGCTTCGATATCCCATACTGAACGTGATAACTATGCAAATGTTATTTTGAAAATGTTAGACACAAATTGTACAGAGGAATTGTCTATCTAGAAAACCAATGTTCCTCTTCGAGGTTTCCTGTGAAACAGAGAAGTAATCAGATCACGGGCCGAATTTCCAATATATGTATGTGTATATCTATAGGACGAATAACTTTCTTGTTTATATCTACTTATGTTAATTTGTCTCCTTCCTAGAATGACGCGTATTTACTTTATGATGATTGTTACCTGTATTGGAAGATAATTAACTAGATATCTTTCGATAGAAAGATTTAATAATATTGGTTATTCTGTGGCATAGTGGCAAGATTAATGATTCGTGAAAATTATTGGATTTGGATTATTATTATGGTGAAATAATAATCTTGAGATATTGGAATTTTTTTAAATTTGGAATTACTTTTTCCAAATTATTTTTATCGAAATAAATTTTCTTCTAGTTGAAAGAATTAATTTAATTTTTATTCTTATATAATTCTTTCTATAATTATTTTTATAAATTGAACCATCATCATCACGATTCATAGTTATTTGCTTTATATAATAATATCATGAATGCTTTATATAATATCATTTCATAATCTTTCTAAACATGTTTTACACTTCATTTGCAATAAAAATAAATGAAGCAAAAATTCACGAAAATAATAAATGGAATAAATCATCACAACTGAAAGTAATAATTTAATCTTATATCAGAATTATTCCATTTAAAATATTTTACACACATTTTGTTGTACAACTTTGAAATGTTACCCTGAACTGCATACTACTCATAGTAACTGGTTGCGACATTTAAATTACGAGATCGTATAATAGTTAGGCGATTTTCTATGTTGCGTGAGTCGATGGAATTGGAAATGTATCCAGTTCCAGAACGGACCTCGTGAAAGGAGCAAATATATTGATTCTCAAGGACATATATCGTTGGTGTGCGTGTGCAGAAAATCATACATTACGATATCAATCGGACATGCTTCGATCGGTTACTGATGCTTTATGCTCGTTTAGATTCTACACGGACTCGATATTATCTAAATTCGATATGCTTATCGATATTATATAATTCCTTTTTTTCTTTTTATTTAAAATTTATTTCGACTAATATATTATAATATACTGTGATATACAATGGACAGCAATCAAATATCAAACGATCATTTTTCTTTTTTGATCGATATATTCTATCTCTGCAATTATATTTTTTGTAAATTTTACAAATGATTTCCAAGGTTCTACTAAATTATGTTTAATGTAGCCGTTTATAACTTCTATATAATCGTTTATATATTCTTATCTTAATTGACAGTAAAACGTTTCATTTTGATTGTATTTACAAAATAGTAGTAATAGTAGTAAGTAATAGTTATATATATATATCGATAAAAGATACTTACTGTTGGCCATTTTTCATTATCTAATCTCACTTTTTAAAAAAGATTTAGTTTTCGATTAATAGTAATATTCTTAGTTATACTTTTTCAGTTAGTGTTGCGCTGGTAAGTGTAATTTATGCTGGAAAATGTGAGTTTCCAAAGGATTAAGTTAATAAAGATCATCTAGATCAAGTAAGTTTAATGAAAGTTTAATGAGAAGATTTATCAAATACTAAAACGTCGTGCCTGCTTGTTTCCTTGAGACAAAGATTATCGATCCTTGAGTAGGAGACTTTTCTTAACTTTTTATTACCAAGATGGAGATTACAAGTGTATTTTTCATTTAAAGTGATATATTTCAAATTGATGTAAATGAGATCGACGATACGAATTCAAATTAAATAAGATATGCGTCAATTTTTAAATATTCCACTATTTTTATATCCAATATATACATTAAATGAATCAAACAGTATTAATATGTATAGAAGATAGAATATTTTATTCAAATATTTTGCATCATACAATTTTTCCTCAAATTCAAGTTTTTTCTTTAATCGTTCACCTTGAAATGAATAGTTGTATAAATAGCTTGTCAAGATATCGATGATAGACATCGATATAAAGATAATAAAATATTCAAGATAAACATGAATATTCAATACAATTGATTTTGCAACATCGCAAGCACAAATTATTCTCAATATATTTGTTTTTCAATTAGAGATTCCATATTAGATAATCTTCTGATTACATCGACTTTAGAATCCTTCGAATTTTTCAATTTTTCAAAAAATACAAATTATTACATTTCGATTTGTACGATTGTCGATTTTCAAAAATGGGACTCGAATATGGAACTAAGCTGTTCATAGCGTGATGTTTCAATATACAAGTGGTACAACTTTAAAATTATTCGCAAGTAAATTACTAGCAAAGAATTTTTGCATTGGAAATTATGTGAGAAATGCGTGACACACATGAAAATGCGCAATTTTTCTATTTTTCAGAAAATAAACAAAAATTATTTCACTTCGTGTTTCTTTCGAGCAAAACATTCATTTCTCTTCCCATATCGATTTTTCAACGTCCACATTTCGTGCTTTCAACATTTCGTCTTTCTTCGATCTCTTTTATCAATCACCAAACAAGGAAGTCGTAATTCAGTAGTAACGTTCGACGAATATCTGAATCTCCTTTTAGAAGAATGGTGGATAAAATACCGTGTTAAACGTCAAAGTGAAGGATGATGCATTTATTCCGGTTAAACCTCTATTATGCGTTTGCATCTTCAAAATAGAATTTAAACATTTTCCTCACTTTGATAAATTAACTATTTACGATTGATCGATGAAATTTTAAAAATCATTCGAGAAATATCTATTCTCTTTTTTTCTCTTTATTTTTCAATTGTTATCGTATTGTGTTGTTATATTGCAATAGTTGAATTTTAAATCTATTTTTTTTATCATTTGGATCTTAAATTAAAAATTCTAGAATACAATATTTAATTCTATTATCTATCTTAAAAAATTCACAATTATTAAAATAATATTCACAATTGTGACACGTATATACAATTTTAATTATATGACATATTTTACAAAATACTTTTTCTTCTAATTCCTTCTTCATTTCTATACTTTCTACAAATGTGGACAGGGTACAATATCTTTTAAATGTCAAAAAAATATATTGGTCACGTAATAAATTAAAATGTCAAAATTATTCAACGTCTATCGTGATTTACGATTGAAAATCCATCATGGCAAAAATAAATCATCGAATCTACATAAAAAGAGAAAAATATTATTTTGCTATATAATGTTATTAAATGTCATATAATATTAATTAAGCATAACATACTTTTATTCAAAAAAAAAAAAAAAAAAAAAACAGCGTGAGACTTTAAATCGACAATATCTCAACCACTTAACATCATCGATGCCTTAAACAAGTTACATAGAAGGATCTTCGATGATGTATAACGTTATAACGACATCGAGTGGAACTTGCTTCGTAATGAGAGTCACTCGATCATTTCTGATCAGCCAAGATAAATAAATATTCCTCCTTCTCCATTCACTTCGAGCATCGTTATACCATCCTTCTGACGTAAACCTATATAACGATTTGTCAAGAACATAAACAAACTGGTTATCTTGCAATTCGAATTTCGCATAATGTATCGTTATCGATAAATAGGATCAATTAGTCGAAATTTACTTGCAAGTAATTATAATCTTCTTCCGTCTGTTATCACTTTTTATTTTCACCAGACATAGGATATGTGGTAGACAAAGTTTTAGAATAATTGTTATCTTTGTAGCTGAAAATAAAAAATAATTATTCGTTAAGATATGATAAAAATCATATATATTAACGTAAACGAAAAACACAATATTACTAAGTTCGCAAATAAATAACATTTCTAAAAAAAAACTTATAAATTTGCAAGAAAAAACTATGAAAAAGTCAAAATTAAATTTCTACTCGATTTTGCATTGAACGAAATATTTTCGTCTAATCTCGCTCGACAAAATTTCATAAAAAATTAACATATATTAGTCATAAACAGTTCCCCTGTCAATTTCCATGAACTTAGTTTCGAAAGAGATATATTCCATTATCCTCACATCGTACACTTTAAACACGTAACAACAAGAAGTATTAATTATTTTCGAAACTCGTAAAACGATCTTTAATACCGTCATAAAATTGTTATTTTGTTGCAGGAACTCCACGTCTGCAATACCCGAGACAATTATGACATCTCTGGCCGATCCGCAATTCGCAAATCCGCGTACGATTTCGCGAAAATCGCATCGTTGACCACCGATCACCTACGTGCGAAACAATTGATAAGAGGGAAACCGGCGGTGATATAAGCGGTGATAATATTTCAATCAAGCCACCAATAAATTTCATCATGCGGACCCTCGGTGTGCCAATCGACGAGTGACGTCTCCTCTTGGTAAAAGTATTTTTTTATTCGATACGCGCGGATACGTGTGGCAAACGTGTTCGACGACAATAACACGGGGAGGAATGATCGCGACTCGTCGCCGATCGTGATTTAAATCGTGGCCGATAACGCGCAGATCGAACGATGCAATTGGACAAAATGAACGAGGGGCAGTTCGTTAAAGTGAGAACGAAGAAGACTGGATTCAGGCATTCCGAGAGATGGCGCATCACGAGGAACGTGTTGGTGATCGGCCTCGCGTTTATGGTGAATTTCACGGCGTTTATGGGGGCGACCAATTTGCAGAGCTCGATTAACGCGGACGGATCGTTGGGGACGTTCACGTTGGCCTCGATTTATGGCAGTTTGATATTCAGCAATATATTTTTACCAACGTTGATCATAAGGTGAGATTTTGTAGATTCTCTAGTTGAAGATTATTGTGTTTCGCGAATTTGCAAAATGATGAAGAAATCTTCGTGTGTGTTTGAATGCCGTTGTTTTAAGTGTTGAGAAATGAGATTATAGAGATCGTATTTTTGTTTTAGATAAGGTAAAATTTATTTAGGTAACGAAAAGTATCATGGTCGTACGTGAAAAGTCACCATTTTTATTTTTTTGAGTTGAATAAGAAATTTTTTAGTTATACAGAATTAATAATTCTGTTTGGCGTGTATTCTTGGATTCATCAATTCAATTACACAATTATTCTTTATATAACAATGTTCTGAAACTAAAACAGAATAGATTAATTATTATAGTGGATTAATTGGATTGTAATTTAAAGCTTGATAAAAATTTGACAAATATACAATGGATTGTTGATCCATAATACTAACATCTTTTCCTCAAGATTTTGTGAATTCGTTACATTTAACTTGAAAAGATCAAGAAATATTCAATCATAACTTCCGATAGTCTCGAACCACTTGGAAAACAGTTATCGTAAGAAGAGCTTCTACAAACACTAAAATTCTATCAACTAGATATAAAGTCTCTCGATGGAAGAGCACTGTCAATAAAAGAAACCGGTTTGAAAATTAAGACCGTTCGTTTAATTGCAAATTATCGACCAACTTATATAAAGGATTCAAATTCACTCTTATAACCCTCCACGGCAAGAGTGACGCGACGTGAAAAATATGGACGCGAAACGATACAACGGAATATCGTATTCATCCATCTTTTATCTTGTGATCAACATCAATTCACGCAACTATAATTTCATTTCCACCGACACGGTGTAACGACATAGTTTTTGCGTGAAAACGTACTTAAAACACGCCATGAATTGCGGTAGCGTTTTTCCGTTTTCCATTTTCGGCATTGTGTACGAGCACACGTGACTCGTTTACCTTAAAAGGGTCAAGGGTCGTTCTTCCTTTGTGTTTTACAGCGTGCGGATTATGTTGCATTTGCGAGCTCGAATGAAACGGAAGGGTGATAACAGGGTTGGTTAAGTAGCACTTGGAAGGGATGCAGATGTGCTTGTGGTCGAGAGAAATTTATATTTTCATTAAAATTCGAGAAATTGCAACTTGAAATTAGAGAAATTTTTTTATCTATTCTTTTTCTTTCTTTCTTTCTTTCTTTCTTTTTTCTTTTGTATTAATCATTCACATAGATTCAAAAGTTATAATTTTTAAAAGTTTTATTTGAGATATCTAGGTTATTATTACTGAAAAAAAAAAAAAATTTTCAATAATTAGATGAAGAATTACAAATTTAATTTTAATTTTCCATGAATTTTGGAAATCAAAAATTAGAAAAATTTAAAATGGACGAAATAATTTTAAATAGTATAATTATTTATGTAATACATTGTTATATAAAATACTTCTACTTTACCTGTAACATAAAACTGAACGTGTTGATCATTAACACAAAAACTTAACAATGGACACTTCAAAAATGGAGTCAAGTTTCCAACTCTGGCCACTAAAATGAAAATAGCATGTATGTCAAAATACAGGTGGAAGATTGTAATTGTTTAATAACTTCGGGAGGTTGTCGTGAAAAAAAATTCAGAAATCTTATCCTTAGAATTTACGAGACATCAACTGTTCCTCGATGAAACTAACATGGGATATAGCATTGATGCAGTAAACTTTATTATCGAACTTTATTGTCCATGAAATTTTCACCACGTTCGTGTCAACCATCATCTTTCTCCAGCATCGTTTCCGGATTATCTGGCCACAGTATCAAAATCGAATCACTTAAAATTGATAAAATACAATCTTCAAAGAAGATGATATCTTGATGATGGATGTTATATGATTTATCTAATAATATTATATAAATTGATTCTTTCTATATATATATTCATAGAAGAATCATTGAATTTTTTTAAATTAAAATTGATTTGATATTACGGTCTTTGAGATACTACGAGAAAAGCAAATATCTGAAAAAAATCTTACCAAAGGTTGTTCCACTCCCTTTGCATACAGACGACTAAAGGAGATTTCGTCCGCTTCAACGCTTTAAATCTCAGAGTTTGATACTTTAAGTCTATTTATTGTCACGTGCAAAAGTGTCAGTAACCCGGTTGAAGAACAGACAAGCATCTTTCGTTAGACTTTGTCGATAAAACACTTTATTACTGAAATCTTTTCACTTACATCCTTAATAAAAACTCGAGGAAAATACGTATTTTAAGATTTACATGTGACTTCTAGAAAAAAAAGTGATATAAATAATAATTTTTTTCTGGTTAATGATGACATTATGCGTCATAAAGATTTCCAATTTTGTGATTGACGCGTACGATCATGAACTTTTTCAAAGAAAATGAAAAAAAAGTTTTCCACTTCTCTTTGTTTAGTAAAAATATCGCCATCATTATACATGATGACTATTAACAAAATAATAAATTCCAAAATACAAAACTATTAAAAAATAAATTAAAATTCTATATACGAATAAGGAACGAATATAGGAAATATATATTCGTATATTTTGAAGCGCGAAGAATTCGTTGAAAAAAGAAATTTGCCAAAAGAGCTTAAATTTCGGTGAGTAAAAATATGTACAGATGTTATCTCACCTTTTATCTGGTTACAGCTGGCTGGGTTGTAAATGGACCATATCTCTGTCTATCCTCACTTACGTGCCCTTTATGGCGGCTCAGTTCTATCCAAAATTTTACACCATGATACCGGCCGGCCTGCTGCTCGGTATTGGCGCTGCTCCACTTTGGTGCGCCAAATGCACTTATTTAACGGTCGTTGCGGAAGCGTATGCCACTCTGTCGGATATGACCACCGACATCCTCGTCACGAGGTTTTTCGGCCTGTTTTTCATGTTTTACCAGATGGCGCAAGTCTGGGGCAATCTTATATCCTCGGCAGGTGCGTATATTCGTGTTATTTTTTTGTGAAGAGGGCATGACTCCTAAGTTTGCGTTTTTTTAACCAAATTTCTCGTTCTAAGGATCATCAGACACGAGCGATTAATTTTTTTATATGTATATACAAAATGGTCGTAATTACCTGCTTTTTATGTGGAAATACGCGTTGATTAAAAAGAAAAAAAGAAGTTTAAAATTTATTTTTCTTCGATAAATAATTCATTGGCTCGATATTTTTGATAATTATGAATTACACGAACCATACAATCATACAACATAGATTATTTAATGTAATATATTGAGTTAATAAATCTTCAGTTGGAAAATAGAGTTTATATAATAGAAATTTATTGATTTATCTCGTTTATGATTTTTCGATCAAACAAAGAATTCATGTTTAGACAAATGGATTTAATCCATAGAAGTTTATTTAATAAGATATAGGTTCTTCTTTCTTCTTCGATCTTAATTTTAATAGACAATTGAATTTAAATAATGTTATAACTTCGAAGAGAAATTATTTCATTTAAAATTAAATCTTCAAATAATTAATGAAGTAATTTCTTGAAAGTTTAAAAAAGTTTATACGAATTTCCAGACATTTCGAACGCACAATCGAATAACTAACTATTCGATCAAGTCTAAAACATTTGAAACTGAAGTTGTTACTGATACTCGTGTGAAAACTTTTATCTCACTTAGTCATTAGCCATTCTAATTCCTTTGGGTGAGCCACGGAAATGCTTTGACGTACCATTTATTCGATTTCTTCTTTTTTCCTTCTCTCTATATACATTATTCATCGAATTTCCTTTTAAGTTTGGAAAAATAAAGTTTAATTGCGATGCAATTTGTTGCAACAAGAAGTATCGACGAGCGATTTCAAATTAGAAAATGGAACTTTTTTATTCTCTATTTTCCTCTATATATATTCTATTTATCCTCTATATATATACAGGACTTGATGAAAGGAGACGAAATAATTGAATAAACGTTTCTTTCACGTTTGAAAGTGAACGATGCCGAGAGCAAGAATTAATTAGTTGGGCTATTTTTTAATCTTAGTTTGCAATGTGAATCGCGATAGCAATATGATACCACGTGACGAATAATTTCTGCGTGTCTCTATGCTCGTGGTAAAACCGTTTGTTTAAAAGCGATTCCCAAAGCGGAACCCAGCTGAGCCAGGGATTATTTCAAACCTCCATTTGGCGGTGCATATGCGGCGGAAATAGCGAGAATTAATATGCGAAAGGTCGCGTGGAATTTGTCATTTCGGGATTGAGCGAAGTTTTGAATAGATTGTTTTCATTTTTTTCCGATCAAATGTCGAATATTTGTAAGATAAAGATTTTATTACTCGACATACAATTTTTTTAAAATACAGAGAATAATGTATATCTCTGTATCTGTATATATTTTATCTATTGAAGAATTTCCTTTTCCTGTCTTTGGAGTTATATATGAAGTTATATCTATTCAAATTTTGATACAATTTAATTGAATTTTAAAATAGATTCAATATCCTGGAAAAATACTTCTTATAATGATTTTATTAATAATATTTCAAAGACTCAAAATTAATTTAAAATTTATTTTATTATCTTTTTGAACCTGAAGTGAATTTCTCTTAATCTTTATTAAATTCATCTTAATTCAATTAATCGAAGATTGCTAAAATAAATAAATGATGTAAATAAAATTTTATACAAGCCTCGTTAAACGCAGAGAATTAATCAGTCTTCGTAGATTTGAATCGAGTAAAAAATTTTTCGATCATATTGTAAAAAATACGTATTTCAAATGTGAGCATCACCATGCAAATAGAATCTTTTTAAGTAAATCAAACAGTACCTAAAAACTATCTATATCACGCCCGACAGCCGATATTCGATAACTTTATTTGAACAGATATAACACGTCGAAAATTTTACTCTTCCCTCTTTATTTCTCTCGATCGTAAAACCAACAAATAAATGATGGAACGTATAAAAGCATTGGATATCAACCTACTAGTTCAGTTTCCTTCTTCGAAACGACACCCAACGTATATTGGTTCGTTTCGCCTCGAGTCCCACGAGAGGTTAACGTTATTCACGAGCCTTCCAACTCGATCTTTCGAAATTCAAAGATCCTTGAAATTTTTAACATTTTCGATCGATACATCGACGCGCGAATACCTCCGATATTCATGTACATACGTTATGCAAGGCTTAAGGACAAAAGAATCATACTAGAGAAGAACAAAAAATATCCCTAGACAAAGTTCTAGTGATTTATATATAATCGTTCTAGTTGAGAAGAATTGTGAAGTGCAACTGGGTCAGCGATTTTTTTTCCTGTCGAATAAAAAGATCGGCAAAGAGGTGTAGAAATAACGAGAGATTCGACGATAGATCCCGATAAATCTTTACGGGTTCTTCGTTTGAAAGAAATACTGTATGGGAATGGTCGAAAACTATCGATAGATTAGGTTATAATCCCGATATCGTAAAACGGTTGTCGTCTACAAATTTTTGCCGCGATTCGTGAGGAAAGAACATCTCCATTTCACGGGAAACTTTCTCGGGAATGTCGGGAATCGTTCGATTTCAGTCAGTTATCCTCTGGGAATCCCCGGCAGTATACGGGTTACTTGGTTACTGCCGTAGGCGAAGTAGGATAATAGGATAATAGGAAAGTAGGATAATAGATCTTGTGATAAATTAAAACACATGGAACACATGAATATAAACGGTTTTAAACTTGTTAATTTGATTATCAATTTCCTCTGATTTTAATTATTCCCTGGATTTGAAGAAATTTATTTCGATGAAAATCCAATGTAATTAATACATGTAATCTTGATTAATATGGTGCATTAGATAATTATTCTTGATAAGCTCATTTTTTTGTACTATTAATATATAAAATTAATTTCTATCGTTCGATGCTATTTTAATTATTGTAGAAATTATTTTCTCATTAAATTTTTACTCTTACTTCCTTGAATTTTAGAATTATATGATGATCTAGTAATTGATTCATTTTTCACAGTTCTTTCATATGGAATCGACGTAGTGCCAACGAATATCACGTTAAATACTAGTGTTGTAGCGGAAGTGTGCGGTGCCAAATTTTGCGGCGCAACTTCCGCCAGTAACAATAGCTCGAACTTGGAACGACCACCAGAGAAAAGGATTTATCTAATTTCCGGCATCTATTTATGCTGTATGATAATGGCCTCGTTAATTGTCGCATTCGGAGTCGATTCTCTCACTAGGTAATATAATTTTAACTAATTATAGTATTTATATATCTAGTTTAATCTTTATATTTTTTTTAATTTTCAATTTCTCAAATTTTCAAACTTTCAAATATATAAAATTTTAAATGTATCTTGTCTTTTTAAAATCGATCTTGTATGCACGTTTATAATACAATCGATGTGTACAATCATTATCGATGGATAACAACACATATGAATCAAAATACACGAATGTGAAGAGGAGAAATGTGGGATGATTCATGATCGACTTTTCAGCCCAGGCAAAGCTTATTGCATCGGTTGTCATAAATCGTTCCTGTGCCGCAAAGATATATTTGCGAATTCTGAATTGATGGTGTATTAAGCTGCGGTGCAGGTACAATATTGTTTCCGTTTGAAAAATTACAACCGGTAATTCTAACGATTAATCGAAACTCGATTCAAATACTATTTTTCACTACAAAAGAGAATAATTAATATTGGTTCGAATATAACATGATTTTTTATTACGCGATAATTACAAATCTAGATTTAAAAACAAAGATGAAATGGATATCGAATTGTTCGAATCTATCAATTTTGAATTTGCTGTTCGAATACGTGTGGTATGAAAAGATATTTTAATTCAATTTTCTTTTACAATGGCGCAATATTTTCTGAACGATGGTATCATTATTTTGAGAAAATTATTTCGTATTATATCGAATAATATAAAAATTTTACAGAATAATATCTATATTTAAAAATTTTGAAAATTGATGTTTGGTTCAATATTATAACGTCATATTATTCTATTCCCCAGATACAATAAAAATAGAACAGGCTCAGCAACAGGCAAATCTGGGTTAAAACTGCTGGTTGTGACGTTGAAACTTTTAAAAGAAAAAAATCAGATTTTTATACTTCCAATAATAATGTTCATCGGGGCGGAGCAAGCATTTTTATTTGCCGATTATAATGCTGTGAGTATTTTGATGTTTTCATTTTTTTATTGGTCGTTTCTTAATATACTCAAGTCGTTTGTTTTAGTCGTTCGTTTCCTGTGCATGGGGAATTAATAATATCGGTTATGTGATGATCTGTTTCGGTGTGACGAACGCTATAGCAGCGTTGGGTGCAGGATCTATAATGAAACTAACGGGAAGAAGGTCTTTGATGGCATTCGCCTTCTGTATTCACATGGGAGTTTTAATTTTCCTTCTTCATTGGAAACCTATGCCTGAACAAAATTTCATATTCTTCTTAATATCTGGATTATGGGGTCTTTGTGATGCCATGTGGCTTGTACAAATAAATGGTAAGAATTGTGACGAGAATTATAATAAATTATAATAAATTAGAATTTGAGTTTTGAAAATATTTATATTTTTGTTTTTACCATCTTTTGATTAAATGAATTTTTGTATGTGATATTGTTAACTGTTACTAAAATAGTTTTTGTACTAGATAACTGATGGTAACATAACTGTATCGTTTCGTCGATAAAGTTGAATATAGTTCTTATCTTGATGGTCTGTAAACTGTAGATGACTCAAAATAATTGTTCAAGAGGTCGATATTGTAGAAAGTGACCCCTTAATATAGAAATTTATTATACCCACTGTAGATAATTCCTTTTTCAAAAATATATTGAATTTGCATTATATATCACTAATTTTCTTTAATACGATATAAATCTTTAAAGAAATATAATGAAATATGGAAGATATTATTTTTCTTTATTAATATTTCAAAATTCATTGTCGTTTCAATAGATAATAATAAAAATTTTCTTGTAATTTTTAGCTCTGTCAGGCTTACTATTCCCGGGCAAGGAAGAAGCCGCCTTCTCAAATTTCCGGCTGTGGGAATCCACAGGTTCTGTGATCACGTATGTGTACAGTCCTTACCTGTGCACAGAGATAAAGCTCTATATCCTTATAGGAATCCTCTGTTTTGGAATGATCGGTTATGGTATGATCGAATGGTCCAAAAAAATCAATGATTCAATTCCAGAATCAAAACCAGATTTCGAGTTGGTTACAAACAACGAAATTAATGACACGACGAAACTTTGAGTTAATAAAAATGAAATTAATGAATCTTTATAACTGAAAGTATATGGTTCTCTTGTAAAACATTCCTCTGCATACATTATATTTTGTCAATTCGAAGTAACGATTCTCCAAATGTAAACGCTTCTTCGAGCTTTCCATGATTTAATACCAAAAAAAAAAAAAAAAGAAAATTATAAAAATTTTTGGTTGGTATTTAAAAGTATTTTATATGTATATATATATAGCATCATTGTTAAACACAGAGGGCGGTGAATTAAAGAAGAAAGAAAAAGAGCTGATTTTACTAGCGATAATTCTTCGGATTATTTGAAAACGCTCGACAATAGGATTATCGTGTGTTAATAATATTATAAATTGCGGTATACATATCTCGTATATATAGAAATCATACACAAATCAGATCGGCATATAAAAAATTATATGTACAAGAAAGAGTTCGGTTGGAGGCGCAGTCAGGACCTTGAAGGTACGATCTTTGTGTGATTTGTACCACAATATATGTTTTTATTTTATTCTTGTGGACACCTACTAGATTTTACACAGATAGTTCGCTTAACCGCTAAAGATTCTTTTTTTTCTCCGTTCCACTTCATGTTCTTCATTTTTTTTTTTTTTAATTTTTTTCCTTTTAAATACGTAGTTTAATGTTACATCGTGTGTCTAGGTGCTAACATTCAAGCTAAAGGCTACGGCTGCTTAATTTAATTGTATACTTAATGTGTTTTAATTTCCTTTTTTCACTGTACGCGTGTGTCTCATGTACGTGTACGTGTATAATAATGTATGTATATATGTATGTCTGAATGTGCCTCGTATTAAATTGTATATGTGCGTGTACATGTGTGTGTTTACGTGGCTTATGTATGTATTATTAACGCGTTTTCCTCTCTCGTAGCGTGTTCCGTTATGCTCATCATTTATTGTGCTGTCACGATCAATTGTCTCCCGTCTTTTAAATTGCGAAGACGATGATTTATTAAAAGATTATTATTATTATTTTTTCTTTCTTCCACTCGAATGTATCGCGTGGACGTGTTACGTGTAATCTTCTCGAATTTGTTGAAATTTTGTATTAATAATAAATTAATAATAACGAATCGTGACATGGAATCAATTGACCCTGCATCCCTCTTGTCTCTTAGCGTCGTTCGATTGATGATTGTATTTGTGGATCGTGTGCTAGCTTAACCCTCGTTTATGTACAATTCAAGTTTTGCAGTTCAGTTATATACTTTATAAAACGTAGTAGGAACTTTGGTTTCGCTGGGCAATGTTTCAAAAGCAGTTTCCTCTTTTCATTTCGTGCCACGAACTTTTTTTCTCTTTTTTATTTTTTATTTCTTACCTTTGATTTATATCCTTTGTTTAAACTTATTTTCCTGAAAACACAATTCGGTTATTTTATTCTAGTGTAGCTAATATATCGTGTGGGTGTTTTTCTTTTTTTTTTTTTTTTTTTTNNTTTTTTTTTTTTTTTTTTTTTTCATTCTTTGAATTCAACCTGAAATGTGAAAATTTGGCCGGAAACTGCTATAAAACATTCGCCCGTGGATCTATCTTCCTTAGAAATATGACACTCACGAATACAGTTCACGTTTTTTTTTTCTTTAATACTCATGTTTATATTTCCGTAATGACCTATTGAATATCAATTTTTTTTTTTTCACGAAGAAAATACACATGATTCGTAAATTTGTTTTCTCTCTCTCGTCAGTAGTATTTCTCTCGTTCACACTCTCCCTCACTCTCTCGTTTGTAATTTTATTTTTTTTTTTTTCTTTTTAATTTATTCTCTCGTCAACATCCACCGCGCCATTCTCCCCCATTTTTTTTTCCTCGTATAACAAAATTTAATAACCGGAATATCTCTGTACAAACATTTTCATTCTTTTCTCTTTTTCTCTTTGTCCCACCGCACTCCGTCACTATCTTTCTATCAAAAAAAAAAAAAAAAAAAAAAAAAAAAAAAAAACATACACGTCCCCCATTAATCAAAATTTTGAATTTTGAATCGTCCCTCTATCGTCCCCAATTCACCCCTTAACCGTACACCAATCCATTCGTTTCTATAATACATTTTTCCATCTCTCTCCCTCCTTTTTTGTGCACTATTCTCCATTCTCCGTATTTTCTATTGCCTCCATCTTTTTGTATGCTTCGTTTAGGAACAGATCACTTTGCTCGTATCTTTAATCGTATCCTAGAGAGTAAAATACCTTAAACGTACGCGTTTACCCTTACAAATTTATTTTTTTTTCATTTTTTCAACCCCTCCAACCCCTTAACGCTTTTATTTTTTTTTTTTTCATCTTTTTTACCGTGCGAATAGTGTGTTTCGTCCGTCCATTACATAATTATCTGTCTGTCGTCGTCGCGTCATTGTCCTCGTGTAACTATTTCATAGTTATCACGATCACGATTTAGTTAGTTAAACGTATCATTTTTTTCTCGTTTTTTTTTTTTTCTTTTAGATTCTTACGATATTGCAGTCCCTAGGTGTCGCCTTAATTATATACATTCACTACCCTTTCGCGCTTCTAGCTACGCTCCTTGCAAGGATCTCGTGGTTTAATAATTAATCGTATGTGAATTAGCCCATTACAACGGCGGGGTATCGAAGTATGCGTGTGTGTGTGTGTATCTGTATGCACGAATGACGCGAATGTTTATTATGTATCTATGTGCGTGTATACGTGTTGTATATATTCCATTATTTCGTTTCGTTCCCTTTATTGGCGATCATACGGTGTGTCTGTGTGTATACGTGTGTATGTTTCTCATCTTTAATTATACTCGAGCTGAGAGATATTTAAGAAATCGTGTCGTACCATTATTACTTTTTTTTTTTTTTTTTTTTGGGATGGGTTTAGTTTCGCCTACAGTATCGTTTATTACGGCAAGGAAGGAAAAATCGTCGAGAGAGAACAATGTCGATCGGTCGCGCGCACGCTCTATTCTGCAGTTATTATTTATAATTATTATTACTTTTTTTCCGCATATTATTATTTTTTTTTTCTCCATTTAAAAACGACTATCCTGCCCTCCAGTAAGATTAGACGTAAAGAAAGAGAGCCCTTTCACTTGAAGCGGAACACATTCAAAAGTAAAACGCTATTATTCACTATATCGATTAACCGGGGAATACATGTGATACTTTTTATCCTTGTGGATGGTCGATATTTTAAGCTTCTCGTAATGGTATTATAATTTATTTTTTATTTTATTTACTTCCTCTTCCCTTCCTTCTTCCTCCTCCTCTTCCTTCTTCCTCTTTTTTTTTCGTTTTTTTTTTTTTTTTTTTTTACTTTTTTCATTTTAACTAACGAACCATTCCTCTGGATGCGTTATAATAAATACGAAGATTCGTCCGTGGAAATTGGAAAAACCTGTCCCTGGTCGTACCGCGTCCCGTCTCGGTCGGAGAACACCGCCATCTTGTGAATAACGACGCGTTTCAAATGGCGGCCTGAATCGCGTAACCGGAAGTGAAATTAATCCCCGCCAATGACGGTTATGGAACGCGTGATTCACTAGCACGCATTTATCAGTGTCCTCGCGTGGTGAATTTGCAATCGAATTAGTATCGTTATAGAGTGCACGTTGCCTGCTCGTGGCTGTGTTATACACACGTATATAATACGTACATTCATATGTATATATATGTATACCAGTGTATATACCCAGCTAACGTTTATTTCATGGAATTTATGTCGGTGATAACTATTTCGGTCGGCTTCGCACAAATTTTACCGCAAGATTATCTTTTATATTACGGCTCTTGAGAATCCAATGAACGCCGGATATCGATCGCCGTGATTTTGATGATTCATTCTTCCAGCAATCTATCGATTTTTCGTGAGAATTAAAAAAAGATGATTTTGAATCTTTCTGAAACTGTCAGCGATTCGTTCAATTTTTACTTTAACTAGAAGCAAAGAGTTCAGTTTCTTTTCTTTCTTTCTTTTTTTTTTTTTTTTTTTTCTTTCCAGTCAAAGGAAGAATTGAATTTATTCGATCCTTTTTTTGTATTTTCCTTACTTTGAGGCGGGTAATTCGATTGCATATTTCCCTGGACTGAATAGACGGGACGCGTACCAAATATAAATATATCGATACAATCACCAGCGGCCAAGCAGATCGAACATTTAGGAACGAAAGATGCGTAAATGTTTAATACGTATACCTCGTTATATGGCAGATTATTACGGACTAGTAACTTTTTTTCTTCCATGTTTATTTCTTGCGGGGGAAAAACGTCAAACCACTTTCAAACGTCCCTTTTCTCGTTTCCGGTTCGAATAGAATTTTAAAAGGGTATTAGGAGGATTCTTATGATCGATCGATAATATACTTTCAAAAAGACGTTATTGCATTAATTTACTCGCTACAAAGTTTCTTCTTTTTCATTTTTCTTTCGTTTTATTTTTTTTCTTCTTTTGTTTTCTCTATCCTCGTTTCCCTCGTGACTTTTTGCTTTTCCCTTTCGATCAATTTTTTTTTTTTTTTTTTTTATCTAAAATACACGCGTATAATTTATACAGACGAGCACACCCAGAGAACAATATGGTTGAAACATCTTTCTTTTCTTTTTTTTTTTTTTCTTCTTTTTCCCTAACGAAGCCTGTAAACGAGTGGTTGTTTCACCGGTAAGAATGAAAATAAAAAGAGTTGGATGATGGATCGTCATAAACGATAGCGGCGGTACTGTCAAAACTTTTCCGTTTCTATTTCCTGTGTGAACAACTGAATTGTATCCCGCTGTGTATGGCATGTGAACGTGACGGTACTGTTGTTGCTGTTTGTTATTGTTCGTTATCGGTATTGTTACTGTTTGCTGTTCTCGTTGCTTCAACTATGTTCTTTTCTGTGTGCGAAAGGACCGAACACACTGGTCCGTTCCTCGATCTCATGATTCTCGATGGGATCTCGTACGAAAAATATCATTCGAACTCTTCGAACGATTTCAAAGTTCGATCGTATTTTCCGTACGATCCACGATTTTTGTGCTTCGTCTGTTGATTTCATAATGACAGACGATTCTCAGTAGCTGGAAGCTTCTCGATCGTTTCACGAACTAGCGTTATCTGTGCGATTACTTAACGGAATTACTTATCCTAGTTTCACGAGCCGAGACGCGACTTGATAATTGTTGTTTGATTTACGTCTTATCGTGTTCCGTCCCTTGATACGAATGATACACGAGTTTTTCTTTTTTTTTTTTCAATTCTTTCCCGAAGAATTTATTAATCTTTTTAAAATTTAAAAGGTTTCCTGTTTTATCATTAATCGATAATATTTCGTGTATCACCCATAGGAATTTACATTATCGTCAGTCGCTTTCTTACCGGCTGCCAATAGGAAAATCACACTGACTTGGTTCATGGTCGATAAAATTTTTTTTTAATTTCTTAATCGATTTCATACTTTTTTTTTTTTTCTTCGTTTAACGAAATATCGGATAAGACGATGGCGGTTAAGGCAATTATCAACGTTACAAACGCTCGACTCCTGTACATCACATTAACCGTAGGTTAAAACTATTTACAGAATAGGTCTCGTATACGCCTGCAATCACAATGATGATCTTTACATCGATCGTCGAGAGCGCGCCTTTAAAAATTCATGGCTCGACGAGTATCGTGCATGACTTTTTAAAGCGATTCCTTCGGAACGCGCTAATTTCTCCGAATTATTTTATTAACGCGACGCCGAGATTCGCTGTTACTTCTTTTTCTCTTTGTCCCCCGTTGTTGTTTGAAATTCCTGTTCACGCGATTATTCATCGATCCGTCCCTGGTTTCGTCGAAGTGATCGATGAATGAAACGCTATTCGAATCTCGACGAATTCAACTCGTGCAACGTAAAATTCGAGTCCTTAAAGCTTCTTATTTTCATTCTTTTTTTTTTTTTTAATTATATTTGCTCACTGGTTCCATTCGCGACCAATCTTGTCCTAGCACTTTTACACAACGTCCTTCGACATCAGTCTCACCGCGTTTTTCAAGGATTGCCTCTTGTTACAGAACCAAATCCTGATCACTTCTCGGTCGTATCCGAGGCGTTGCGCCAAGTTCGTGATTTCATTACCTGAAATGAATACAGAAAATTGTTAGTCAAATTAATCTTAAAGGATAATTTATCTTCAAATTTTATTTTTTCTTTCTTTCCGAATACGTATTTAATACGCGTATTAAATATTTAATACGATTTATTCTTCCAAAATATTTTTTTTTGTTAGAGAAGTTTAAAATAAAATAATCTTCAAGCTTTCTTCTTTCTTAAAGTTTGCTTTGAATTTCAGAATATATCATGTTAGAAAGACAAATGACAATTAGAAAACTTACCATTAGGATGAGTATTTCTGTCGAAGTGAGCGTTTAACAATTCCAAAGCCTGGGGGGTGAACGAAGTTCGTCGCTTTCGTTTCTTGTTCGTTTCCACCCCGATAAAATCCGTCAGCTGATGTAGCCCGCTCTTGTGCCTGTAACCAAACACACTGTCCTCATTTCTCTTCAATAAAATTCATACTGGTAACAACGTTCTTACTAATACTACTTTAATAAATACTTTAATAATAATCACGCAAAAAGCAAGAATCTCGAAAATGAAAAATGAAATTCAGAATGAACATATCAGTACATCGCAAACATCGTATTATCGGTAATTAAACGGTTCATCGCCTTGAAAAAAACACGCAAGAAAAATGGGAATAAGAACAAAATAAAAAGAGAAAAAGGAAAAAAAGATACAAGCCGATGTAAAAAAACGACTTGGAAAACTGAATTTTCATCTCACACTAGTGCAAATACCACCCCGATCGTACTCTAATCAAATATTAAAACAAAACGGACGACGGATCGGTCGTCTGTTAACTCGGCAAACTTTCTCTACATCAAAGCGATCCTCGCGGAAAGCGCCATCGTAAACAGAGACGGAGGAGTTAGTCGCGTGAACACCGTTCAACATTTCTCTCCGTCGTCTCGCGATTCGAATCGATTCGATTCCTTACAAAAGAAAAAAAAAAAAAAAAAAAAAGAAAAAAAGAACAAAAAAAAAGTAAACCCCCTCCCCAAAAAAAAGAAGAATAAAAAGAACGAAGGAGGAAGGAGGAATGGCCGAACAAGAGAAATGACCGAAACAAAGCCGGCCGGTTTTGCGAGACATTCATCCCCTTGACTGATTGGCCTTCGTCCCTAGCCGACCAACTTTCCCTGATGGAACGGACGGCGGAGGACGGCATCGCGATGTCGCCGTCGCGCAAATGAAATTAGCGATCGAAGCGCGTCGCATCGAAAAAAACCTCGTAACCGTAAACAGGAGAGAACTTCCGTTGGGAATCGCGGCTAAGCGAGCGAAACGCGGTAGGGGGTGAGGGTGGAAGGACAGAGACAGGGACGGTAGAGGGAAGGGTGGAAGGGATGGGAGTCTCGACGGTGCGCGATATACATACGCATCGAGAAAGAGAGAGAGAGAGAGAGAGAGAGAGAGAGAGAGAGAGAGAGAGCATTAGGCGACAGAGGAGGGTAGAGGAGTAGGTGGACGCCGCTGCGGAATTTATGTTTTTAATTTAACTCCGTATGACCAACTGTCGAGCCCCGCCGAAAAAAGTGCAGGCCGAGCCATTAGCATCGCATGGTGATATTTCGTCGAATCCGCGAAAACAATATGCTAATGGAGAAGCCGGGGTGCGCGAAGAACCGATGCTTCGAAACCCCGGCCAACGGGGGTGGGGCGAGTTTTCAACGGAGGCTGACGAACGACCGAGAATTGGGGAGGGCGGGGGAGGGTGGTTAGTGGCGATACGTCGACGATCGAGGCGTCGTTTCGCCGGTGTTTAATGGGGAAAAAATTAATGGGGCGGTGATGAGATAGGCTTGGCGGAATAAGGAATTATTTTATAGATTTTCTCTTATTTTAGGAATTTTTTTTTCTCTTGTATATGCGCGTGTGTGTGTGTATGTGTGTGTGTGTGTGTGTGTTAAGTCGAATCGAGAAGGTATTGAAATTTGATGATGAAGATGTTTTAGATTGTTGAGAATGGGAATCATTATTTTTTTGAAATAAAAATCATGGTATAAATAATAAGAATTATAATGTGTTTAAACGATTAAGTAATCGAACAAGTTTTCATATTTTTCGTGATGATTCATGATGGGTTATTCTTAGAAACTTTTAAACTTTTATCGTTTTAGATTGTCATTATGTCGCATAACGAATTGGTTTTCTGTTAATTGTTGTCTATCGTATAACCATCGGCCGTCAGTGACTTAATTAACGAGAAGAATTGGGAGTGAAGGGAGGAGAATTTATTAAATTGATAGAGAAAAAGCCTCCTCCGTCCTATGGTTACCGTGTTTAACGTTCGGGGAGGGGATAGGAGGGAGGGGGTAGGGAGAGTATGTGATTAAAATTAACCATACGGTAATTACATTTTTCCTACAAAAGAGGATTTATTTTTGGCGGCACACGATTTATTGATTACATTCGTGTTATTGGTATGAAAGTCTGATGAAGCTTGGAGGCTCGATGAATTCGCCGAAATGTAAATTCACCCATTAAGAAAATATTGAAACTCGGAGGACCATGTATATAAAGATAAAATCGATAAAAACGATTAAACAAAAAAAAAAAAAATTAAACCTATATATATATATATATATCAAATCTTCCGATCTTAAAAAATAGAAACTACCAATTATAAGTATCGAATATCAAAGTGTAATAATTATGCATATTATTTTTAAACGATTTTCAACAAAGCCTGCCCTGGCCAACATTACGACCGATCGAAATGCAAGCTCGAGTTCCCGAGAACTCGTCAAAGCATGTTGAAACGAAAAAAAAAGAAAGAAAAAGAAGAAGAAGAAGAAGAGAGAAAGAAGAAAGGGGGCAAGGGTGGAAAAAGGAAGCACAAAGCTTTCAATAACTGAAGACACGCGACACAAATTAAAAGGCGACCGTTTCAAAGCGGTCACAAATATCGTAATTGCTTCTCTTGCGCCAATTTACCACCGCTTTCAATAATCTTAATAAACCCTTCCGCCTCCAAAGGAAACGTTATTATCGCGCGCGTGTATTGCAGGCGAGAAAAGCTGACTGAAGAAGAGAGGAATACCCCCGGTTGAGAATAGGATGAAGAGGGAAAACGTGGAATCAAAACCGGCGCCGAGGGTTAACTCGAACACGTATTCCCCGCATACATATAGGTGAGAAGCCGAACGAAGGGAGAAAGAGGGTGGAACAAGGTGTACGACTGTGAACAAGGACAAGGATTATTTACTCGATGCACGTGAAATTTCGTTTCTACGAAGTTTGAACTCTAAAATTAATACCGTCGTAATTATTATCAAGTATATGATAAAAAAAGAAGAAATAGATCAAGCGTAAAAATCTAAGGATTTAAAGAAGGTTGAAAATTGAAAGTTTAAAGTTAAAATCGTTTCTAGATGCAAACTTTACAAAGATATGGAATATCGAGTATTGCGGATATTTGGATATATTTTAAAAAAGTTATCTTTCAAATTAATTATTTTTTAAATAAAGTTATCTTTTAAACTTATTTTTTGAAAAAATAATCAACGTTCAACGTAGATTACTTTAGAACAAAAAACTAGTTATCTAGAAGAACTTTATTCAACAATTCAAAGAATAAAACAAACAAGAATAAACAAGAGGAAACAAGAATCAATCATGATTCTCGAGAAGAACAGATGAAGAAATGAAAGAGGCTCGACGTGTCATGCCGATCCTCTCTCCCTCCCCCTCTCTCTCTCTCTCTCTCTCTCTCTTTCTTTTCTCCAAATATGAATCAGACACTCTGAAAGCGTGCTTAGTCACCCTCTGTTGCCTCTCCTCTCCTCTCTCTCGAATCCGTCGTCTCGAATCGATCGGAATAAATCAGCCAATCGAATATTTATTAGAAACTCCTTACAGGTTGGCATTAAACGAGCCCATCTAAATCTCGAGGCCGTGCAGGCACACATATTTACCCTGCTGTATACGAACTCACGGAGGGGGAGGAGGAGGAAAGATCAACCGAGGACGCCGCTCTTCGAAGAAACGAAGAGGAACACGAGAGCGCGAACTTGGAAACGCGTGGAAACGCGGGGCAGCAGCTGCTGGGTCCATTGGAAAAGTAAGTAGAGGGGAAGAGGAAACGGAAAACGGAGGCAAACGGATCGGAGGAGGAAATAAACAGTGGAGGGGGTGGAGGATTCGTGCGTGGGTGTGTAGCATCGAGAGTGTTGGCGTTTTACACGATCGTGTAGAAAACGTTAAGAAAGAAGGAGAGGAGAGATCTCGGGGGAGAGAGAGGGAGAAGGGAAAGTGAGGGGAGGGGGAAGGAGGAGGAGGAGAAGAAAGGACAGGAATCGTGGGGAGCGAGGAGGGGGAGGGTACATCAGAAACCTGATTTTAATTAGTCCACAGTTTAATTACTCGGCAGATAAATCGTGCACGTGCACCGCATAAACTAGCCGCTTTCATTTTTCCTGGACGCGGCAGGCGCACGGTCGCGCGCTTACTTCTATGCCGCGAGAATGCGGGATGGGTCATTGTTGCGAGGCAGGAGGAGAGAGAGAAAGAGAGAGGGAGAGTGGAGAGAGGAATGACTGCGTTTCAAACCGTCATCGAATCGGATGGATAATTGTAGGGAGGGTTAACCGGTTGATGGATCAGCGGACTCGATGATCCACGTCCTGCATTTCCCGTCGCGATTTTGTAAATATATCGCGTTACATTGGAATTATTTTAAGAACGAGAGATAGCGAAGTAGAAGTTTCATAATTCGATTATCAGTTTTCAAATTTATAATTTCGATAATTTCCCGAAAATGAAATGAAATTTTTGAAATTGAAGTTTAAATAAATGGCGACGAATTATAAAAAAATATTCATTTTTCGTTCGTATCATAGTGCTAATTATTTCTTCCGTTACAATCGTTTTACACATTCGTCAAACAAAAGAAGAAAAACTTATGAAAACGGCGAATCTTACGAACATAAAACTTGAAAGAATAATATTTTCCTCGAAAGAGCACACAGCGTTTCGTTTTATCGCGTGAAAAAATCATCATCGCATGAAACCAAAAAAAAAAAAAAAAAAAAAAAAAAAAAGGAAAAAAAGAAAAAAAAGAAAAAAAAAACAAAAGGATCAACAAGGGAAAATGTTGACAACTTTCGCTTTTCGTTTCGAAGCGAACGAGTAATCAAGGAACGAATCATTAAATGGGGAAAAACGGTTCCGGGCCAATAACGGGCGGGATGATTCGCTGTTTCGCCGGCGCGAAGGTGTTAATGCACAGTCAACAAATCATTTTGTTCGTTTTGGGAAAATCTGTTGATGCTACGCCGCGGGAATGCGGAATGGGTCATTGTTGCCGGCTCGGTCGCGGAAAGAGAAATGACCGCGTGCTCCTGTCATCGAATCATCCGGTTCACGGTCGAGATACATGCCGCGCACCTCGATACGCTACCCGATATACGTACACACGTATACACACGTTTTATAACACGTATCCATCTCTGTACGTATTTATATATATATTTTTTGCATATAACACGCGTATACATGTGTGTATATATATATATGTGTGTGTATTTTCCACGCTTTTGCCGGCAATAATGAAACGGTATCGCGGTGAAATTGAAACCATAAACCGTGTTAGGAGTCACCGACTCGTAAAATTCGACCGATTGACGCTCTTAGATTCCGGTATCGATTAAATGACGATTCTTCATCGAGTTAACATGGATACCAATCCGTGTAAGACATGATGGTGGAAACAGATAGATTTAAGATATGTAATAATCACTGTGGATTTTTTAATTTATGAATATTTAAACGTGAAATCGATGGTTTGGATTGAAAATCCAGAAATCAATCGGAAAGGAATCATTGTACATATCCTTGAAATAAATTTCGCTTTGGATTAAAGAAATCGTGTAAGTTAAATTTTTTCAAAATTTTCGAAAAGTTGGAATATTACGATTGTTTTTTTTAATTCAAATATTTTCACCCTTCGCGAAATTCGAAAATTTTTCCAATTTTTTTCAAGAAACGCTCGCTAATAGGGTTTGAAGCTTTCCGTTTTGAACATTGAAAAGAGAAAAAAAATCCGCGTGCGCGGAAAATAAAATTCTTTTCCACGATAAAACACAAAAATTCCATTTACCCTGTAGAAACTTATCCAATCTTTCGCAAACTCCGATACACTCCGAGCGTTCCAAATTCCGCGGAAACCTAACTTTCGATTCAAACAACAAGGCCAAACTTTTTCCACGCTGGAAAAAATTAAAATCCATACAAGGGGCCGAAGAATGATGATAAAACACGTTACATCGAAAATTTCGCGAGAATTTCCAATTGCAGGTATATAAATCCAGCCAGTTTGGTCGTTGTGGATCGTTATGAGGCCGTTGTTGTTTGTGTATCGACAATCGAACGATTCGAGCGATGAATTAAACTTTGAATTTCGCTAATTACGAATCCTGATACATCGTTGGCAGAAAAATCGGCGGTTTGTGTAGGTGTGGCGGTGTGTGTCGGTGCGCGGCGGCAAAACCGATACCTCGAAGGAGAGAGGCCGATAGGCGACTTCTTTCGCGACACGAATAAAACCGGCGGTACCTGTACCAGTGTGGAGAGGCGCGCGGTAACGGTTTCCCCCATTCTAATTAACATTCCGCGTATTTATTAGACGCGGATCCGCAATTAATCAGGCAGATTCAATTAGCGAATTACCAATTAGCACGCACGCGTTCACACGGTCTCGGACACCGCTTGAGATCCTGGATGTTGGACGATGTTGGATAATCGTAAAACTTGCCTTGTCCAAACGGAAATTTTAAGTTGGAACAAACGATCTTGATAATATAACGATCTTGAAATATAAACTTTGAATAAAACGTTCTGAATTTCTGTTTTTTGGAGAAAAGAAAAAGTTTGACTTTTTTGATAAAATCGAAAAATGGTTTGACGAAGTTTGAACATAAGATTTAAGATTTGGTTCGAGGCGACGAATGGTTGATTTTCGAACGATGAAATAATTTTTGAACGAATTTCTTTTCACTCTGAATTTCTTTTATTTTTTTTTGAAAGAAAGTATGATAGTTTGAAATTTGGTTCGAGATTTGCACGATGAAGTAAACTTTGAACATGTTCATTCTGGAATTTCTTTTTTGCATTTTCGAAAGAAAGAAAGATTTGATTTTTCATAGAGAAGTTAAGAATAGTTTGTATTTTAAACATCTTAAATACGAATAATTTTGTTTTTCTTCTTAGAATACTTTTAAACAGAATATTTCATTTGATCAAATGGAAAACTTGTAATTTAAATAGATAGGCAATTTAGATATCAGGAACATGTGATGGATAGTTAGAAACTTCAAAGAAAATTGTTACGTGCAACGTGTTTTACAATCGTGTTCGTGATATTTATGATTTTAAATTATTCGTATCTAATAACGTTCTCTTTCAACACACGATATCTTCTACGTGTATTAACGCTCATTACATATAATGGAACGGATTGAAATCGAAATTTGATATTCTAAAAATAACAACTCACCTTTCTTCAGCCTCTTTCATCCACCTTTCGAGGACCGGTTTAATCTTTTGCGCACTTTTTGGCGTGATGTCCAATTTTTCGAATCTAGAGCCAACAACAATTTATGATTCACGTTCTCCGATTCCATATCGCATATAGAAATATTATACTCGTGAAGAAAGAAATCGAAATTTCAATCGTCAAAGACGTAAAGATCCTTTCTCCCGATCTCGATATTTCTCAATTTTTTGAATCTCAAGATACGAACTGTTACTTCGAACGAGAAGATAGAATTGAAATGAAAAAATTCTTTGCGTCTTTGTTCGACTAAAGGAGCACTAAAAAAAGCATGCATTGACTCAAAAACAGGACATTGACAATGCGTGCATGCTTAAAGGTTTTGGTGATGCCGTGTATGATGTTGCCAACGCGCTTCGAGAGCTAGTGTTCTTCTGCGTATAAACGACGAGCGTATACCAAAGTAATTGTATACAAAGATCGAGTGATCAATTTAGACAAAAAGAAAAAAAAAATTTTAAAAAGAAATAAAAAAAGAAACGAAGATCGTCCAAAAAAAAAAATAGGAACACACTCTCATCGACGGACGTCGATCTTCGCGAATTTTTTTTTTTTTTTTTTTTTTTTTTACGTGTACTCACGCGTTGGCGACATCATGCCCAAGTTTGCCAATGCCCTGGCTCGAAGAAATCGTTAACAAATTTCACAAGTGCTCCTTTCGCATCTCATTTTAATCTTTTTCATTCTCTTTTTCTTTTCTCTCTCTCTTTTTTCTTTTTTCTTTTTTTTTTTTTTTTTTTTTTTTCTTTCATTGCCAGAAACGGAGTTAGAAATTAGTGATAGCGATATTGCAGCTATACCCAAATATGCCCCAAAATTGATATTAAAGACGTGTTCGAAGCGATATAATCGTTCGAATTTAACGAAACACCGAGGAATGAAACGGAGAAAGTCGACATACATTGAGAGAAAAATAGAAGAAAGATCAAGGGCGATAGAGAGAAAGAGATAATGTAAATTCATATATTATCGTTATGCACGTGTACACTCGTGTCTCGCTTGTCGTTCAATATTACAAGGAAGATATATATTAATTTCAACAAGCCTTGAAGAATCGAAGATTTTTTGAGAACATGATGATACTCTGAGCTACTCTCGCACACGACGATAACCAAATGTACGGATTCACATGCTTGGGTATAACTGCTATGCTTCCAGAAGGATTTGAAAAAGTTTTAGATTTTTAGGTAAATTAAGTAGCATGAGGGGTGAACGTACGTAGCTTGCTGCTGAGAGGCAATCTGCGAGGCAGCGTACATCTGGGTAGCCAGGGCACTGGGGAACAATCACCAATGCTTAAATTAGTCGTTACGATAACAATACTAGGGTGTAGAAACAACGTTTCTACTTGCCACCAGCACTACCACCGTGGTTCCTTCCGGATCTCGAACAAATCTTATCTCTTAACAAAAACTAGATGAGAGAACAGGGACGTATGATCTCATATCAAAATCACGTGTGCAACGTTCGAACGAAACACGTGTTTCAGGAACCACCGTGGCAGATTACACATTACACATGAAAATTCAACGACGTTTTTCTCTCTCGGAATATGTACTCGAAGAACTCGTGAAACTCGCGATCAAGGTACACAACATGGCTAACTCTGTCGCGACAGCGCTATGTCCAAAATCAATTGGTTATTTAGAACCAGATCGAATGCTAATTTCAACGACGAAATTTCCTTCTTCATCATCATCATCTTCTTCTTCTTCTTCTTCTTCTTCTTAGAATGATCCATAAAATTGGAAAACACGAGGTAGATATAGGCAAGATAAAGATACAGATTAACAGAGCTTAAAGAATTAATGCAATAAATCGAATGACCAATTTAATTTGGACATAGGGCGGAGTAAAAAGAGTTGGTCCTTGGAGGAACTTTGAACGAGTGTCCCTTAGCCCCGACTTCTTTAAATGGAAGAAGACATCATCGAGATTCAGCGTGGTCTAGAAATGTACACAGATTGTTAGCAGCCAAAAACAGGGAACCATCCCTCTTTCTTTTTTTTTTTTTTTTTTTTGGCCATTTCCAGTGACCTGGCACATTGTCGTATATCAATCTAATTTCATCGTCCTTTCTTTTTTTTCTTTTTCTTTTTTCTGTGTCTCATCAGCGACGTCCGTATGAAATATTCGTGACAAGTACAAGATGAAGATAAAAAAACTAAAATGACGAAAGGAAAGACGACGAGGTGTCGCACACTCACCTGCATATGGCACTTTGGCTGTAAGCTGGCCCCTCTGTCACGCTCAGGGCCTGTCCCACCTGGGTCTGCGTCAGACCCAGCGACAATCTGCGAAACTTGAACACCTTAGCGAATTCCTTGATCTCGTCCAGATTTATCCCGTCGACTACGTTGTTCGTGGCCTCGTTGATCGTCGGTTGATCTGTAATTAATAGAATCTTTCCTTTGGTGGGATTTAAAATTGAGAAAATCGGTATTACAATGAGATTCAAATTGTTTTCTGATTCTTTAATCGTTCTTCGAAAAATATATTTGCCAAAAAAAATATATATATATATATATATTCGAGAAATTTAAATTTTCGAGAGAATTCATCGAAAATATGATTTAATGAAAATGTTCATTTAATTAATTTCTTAGAACGAGCAAATCTCGATCCAAAAAATACACTCCAGAATAAAGATCGTCAATTATTTTCAATTATGTTTGATTAAAAGCTAGAACGATTTTCTAGAAAGAGGATTGTCTAATAAAATATTCCATTCGATTCATTTCTCAAGAATACCTTTCTCAAAGAATACTTTTACTCTCATCCATTACCCTTACTGATTCTCTTAAGAAGATCTACGATCCTTGGAAGAAAGTGTTTTGACAAAGAGCAATTGTCCAACGAATTCCGGATCGATCGACCGGACTGCCTCAAAGTTCTACCGAGAGGCCTATCTAATGATACCGGCTTCGTTAAAGCTGCTTCAAACGCGCCGATTTCTCTCGTAAATCTGTCACCCCGAACGTATGTACATACGCACGCAATAGAGGTGGCCAACAATCTCGGCCAGTTTGAACGGCTTTCTTCGCCGAGCAATAAACCGCAAATCTTTCTTCCGTCTCTGCACCGTCTCTGCGATCATTAATTTCCAATCGAACGCGGGATCCTCGTCCGTGGAACACAGACAAAAACGCGACGACGATGCTCCACGACTTTCTCGTGCAACGAGGAAGTGCCTCGTTTCGAGGAATGCGCAAGTATTTTCGCGAATCGGTACCGCTCGTACAACAGAGAATCCGTTATTTTCGTATCAAGATGAACGTGAGGAACGTTTACACGAATGTGTTTTTAACGAGAAACGCGTATATTCCCTCGAAGAATTTAATAAAGTAGATAGAAATTGTGTTCAATGTGATATTTTTTTTTTTTTAGGAATATCTCAATATTTGCAATAATTTCTCCATTCAAATTGTTCTTTGATATATTTGTTAGTTTGCTGTATGGGTCTATATAGGATAGAAAATGGCCGAATTCTTAATGAAACTTTCAAATTTCGTTGAAAATAATTAATTAAAGTATAACACATCACTGTACATACTGAAATCGAGCAGTTCATGCGCAATGTTATAACTTAATTTCTCTTCAATTCCATTTGCATTCGTTAAAGTTTCGTGACAGAGATGCAATTTCTGTTGAAAAACTTTCACGGTGGTTATACATAATGATTTATAAAAAATGTATGAAAAACATTCGACAATGTTACTTCGGAGAGGACCGAGTGCGTAAAGTGATTATTAACTCTTTTAGGGGCGCCATTTTTTTTTCAGAGAGGGCGCCACGTGCCCGACCAGCAGATAAAAAGTAACGTAAACGTTTATAATCGTATTCTTATATTATAATGCGAAAAATTTTCATTCCTCAATTATTCGAAACCTCGATCTTTTCAAAAAAAAGAAAGTCACTTTAATCCTCATTATTTTAATCAAATCGACACGTTCAATATTTCTCATCACCCGCAATCAATCCTAATTCGAAGCCTCATTGTTCTTAACGAGCGATTCGCGACATTTTTTTTCCAGCAAACGAGAAAGACACTCGATAATAAGGGCGTGAACGAGCAACGTGAATGCTCGTCGATCGTGATCTCTTCCCTCCAAATTTACTCCCCATTGTCCTCTCTATCCATCCATACGAATCATAAACGAACCGACCATCCTCCACCCTCCCCTCATCCTACGCCTCTCTCTTAAATTTACGAATCGATTCTCAAGGATCAACGCGAGATTGGTTAACAAAAGCTTAGATTTATCAAGTAACGTTGGCATCGGCAATTGAGAATCGTTAGGCTCGATACGTCGAACGATTATTATTATCATCGTTGTCCCGCGGAATGACGAAGTGCCACAGCCTGAGCAATGATTGTGAATTATTAAAATTATTGTCTGGCCGACTTGTCGAGGGGTTACGTGCACCGTACACGGAATCTTTATGGCTTCCCAGAAGGCAGCGGGAGAGAGCATACGATCTAATACACCGTAATGAGCCGTGCATTGTACGATATCCTATTAGGATTATTAAGAGCTTCGAGGCGCGGACGGACGCCGCCAACGTTATTATTTATCGGCTTTGACCGTGCGTTAAATGTTGAACCCGAGCAGAAGGGAAGGAAACGTGATTCGAGGCAACGAGGCAACGAGAAAGAATCGGAAAGATCCCGTTGAATTTTTATGCAGCGCCGTGTGAGAAAATTTTCTAAATTTTATTAGATTCCTATCTACGTAATTATCTGGAGCGTAATATATCGTAATAATTTGCATTGAGACGTTTTCGAGTTGTCGATCGATTCATACTTTTCGAAATGTATTCTTGATTATTGGAGATATTATTTAAAAATATTCATTATCTCGTCTTTATCCGTTTCACATTCGTTTAAATCGTTTATTTGATTTGTCTGTTCGATTTGAAATTCTATAAGATGAAATCAAAATTGGATGGAATCGATAAATAATGTCTGAATGGTTAAATATTATTAATATTTTAATAATTTTGCTAATTCTGGAACATGGACTAAAATAAGGTAAAGCGATGAAATCGATAAATGTTAAATATACCTATATGAATTCTAAATATATTCTTGTAAATATATAAAGAGTTGATGGCGCCACTATCGTCAACAAGACAATCAAAAAGATTAAAAGACTCTTTTCGGAAATTACTGAATCTATGTAAACTATTCATACCAGATATCATATCATTCCAGATCCAAGAATAATTTTTTCCAAATATTATTTAACCTCTCTCTACTAGTCTCTCTCCATCCAAAACTTTAAATAAAAAATTTTTGAACCAATCTAAACTATTCTCATTACAATAAAACAATACATCAATCTATTTCAAATTCAAGAATGATACTTTCTCTGTTCACCAAACCACCAAACTTTCTACTCCACATCTAAAAAAATATCTTCATTCGCAAAACCTTAAAACCTATCAAAAAAAAAAAAAAAGAAAAAGAAATAAAAAAAACTGAATAAAAATGATCTTACTAGGTGAATCATTGAGATCCTCCTCCTCCTTCTTAGGATTGTGCATGCTGCTCGGCGTGACACTCGCCTTCACCCCGGCTCCACTAGGTCCATGCGTGGTCGTGATCGTTATTTCCCCGTTGCTGGCCGCCAGTCTGTTCAGGGCCGAGGCTGCGGATACCACGGACTCGTTCAAAGGCGACGACTGCTCGGGCCTCTCTCTGTGATGTTTCTCCGTCGGCTGCGAGGGACACGCAACAGTAGTAACGGATTAGTAAGCTCGATCGCGGTATCAACGATACCCATCCCCTCTTCTCCCCCCCCCCCACGCCAATTATACACTTAATAATGAGACCCTCCTTCTTTCAATTCCCCTTTCTCTCTCCCCGTCCAAGATCGAAACACTTTAAACTCTAATTAGTGGAAGAAAAGTGCCGCCCGGCGAATACTTTCTTAACGAGATCGCTTGCTATCGGCGAATTATTCCGCTTGTTCGGCCGATCCTGCGACGGTCAAGCCTTTTCCTCTTCCCTTTCGACTCGCGATTTTCCTCGATACATTTCTCGATACTCGCAACAAATATCGAGCGCTCGTTTCGCATGGTCACAGTTAGATCATCGCATCGTGTATATCGAGTACCGGGATCCGGTGTTAGTCAATTATAGAAATCGGAAAGGTATCCTTCGATTCGACGCAATTCCCCTCCTCTCCGTTGGATAATAATTGAAGGAAACGAGGGGAAACGTCGAGGGGAAAAATCGATCGCGTAACAGTTTGTCGAAGGGAATGAGAATGGGCAAGGGAGGGGGGACGAAACCTACTTCTGTGGAACGTATTGTCGGGGTAATTTTAAAATAATCCGGGGAAATGTGGTTTAATTTAAAAAAAAAAAAAAAAAAAGAAAAAAAAGAAATTGTTTAAATTTAACATGACAACAGGTATCGATTGCCGAATCGACGATTATCGAACGTAATCCCTCCCCCCCTTTACCCCCCATTTCGTGTTTAAACACAGAGCGGGATTTTTTTCTCGAGGATGGAGTAATATCTGTCGGACACGTTTCGTTGAATTCTTAACAAAGGCTCGATCGAGCACGAGGTTTCGCGGGATGGAAACGATTCGCTAAAAATATGTATAGGCGATTGATTAAATTATCGACAACGGTCTATTAATAGGATGTTCGTTGACGGTATTCAAAGCGATAATCCAATTATCGATGGGAATAATCGTATCGTTTTCGTAAGATGGAGGATGGTTGTGGGGGAAGGGGATGATTACGCGCGTGGAGAGGTTTAAATTATTTCGCGGTCAAGGATCTACTTACCGTGTAATGATTCATATGAGAGGTGTGTCGATGACCGTGCTGCTGGGGCGAGGTGGTCAGAAGCGGTTGTTGAGAGGCCTGTGCAGCTTGGACCGCTTGTGCCGCTTGAGCCTGAGCCGCCTGCGCGGCCTGGAGCAGTTGCTGAGGCTGCATCGCGCTCAGAAGTTGCTGGCTGGCCGAGCTGTTGCTCAGAAGGTGCGGTAAGGCGGCCGGATTTAACCCTAATCCGGATGCTAAACTCGGACTTGTTGGGACTGTCACGTGGGAAGAGAAAAGCGTGAGTTACTACTGCTCGTGTCGCGCGAGAATTTAGACTTGTGCTATTCCGGACGTTCAATTTCACTTCAATATATTTTTAATCGAATTTATCGAATCTTCCCGAAAAGAAAGGAAAAGAACTTTGGGCAAAGAATTCGAAAATTTCCAAATGAGACGAAAATTTTGGAAATTTTCCAAATTGATCGAATCTTTACAAAAAAAAAAAAAAAATTACTAAAAAAGAAATTATTGTTTATTAGAATTAAAATTAGAATTTTTCAGGAAAAATTGCTATACTATCGAATAATCGTTCCAAGTGAACAAAGTAAATTTATTTATACCTGTAAATTCACCATTGCTAGTCGGCGTGTTCAGCATGTTCTGCGGTTGAGCGATCGACTGAAGGTTCGCCAAGGTCGTAGACACCACTTGTCCGTTGCTGAGCGCCAAGTTCACCATTTGATTATTCGTGACGTGGCTGACAGGGATGGTGAGAATAGTTTGGGTGGCTATTCCTGTCCAGACGAGAAAAAACGAGAAAAACGAACGAACGTTAATCCCTGGATAAGCAAGCATCACGAGAGACAACGACACCAAGAGCGTGTAAAGACCGAGCGGACAACGGAGTTTGATAATTCTATCTTTAGCCTATCCCCGCGTATGAACGTGTCTCGAATCAATAGATACTTCATTTCCATTATGAACGTAGTCCACGCGTCGTTGATCCAGGAAGGGTAGTAAAGTTATCAGAGTCTCATAGAGGGATTATTAGGCAACCCATAGGGCAGGTAACCTCGCAGGCCAGCGTAGTTGGCAAACTATTATCGTCATCTTAATAGTGGGTACAGGTACTGGCACTGGACTAGGCTGCGAGAAGGACGCCTAATCATACTTAGAATAGTTTCGGGATTACCTCCAGCTCCGCTAATCTGATTACCCTGTACACGCGCTTAATATGATTACTGATCATGAGTACGTACCCGTGTTGGTACCTATAGCTAAGCTAAGCAAATCCCGTATTCCGAACAGCCATAAAAGTTTCGCGTTCTGAGGTAAGGTCAACTGACAATCCGATTAACGTTTAGTTCCGTCGTGATATTCGACGATAATATTCCGCCTGGTGTACGTTCTCTTTCTTTTTTTTTTCCTTTCTCTCTCTCTCTCTCTCTTTTTCTCTCTCTCTTTTTTCTTCTTTTTTTTTATTTCCTTCCGTGTTGTCGTCGCGACGCACATCCTGCCCTGTCTCCTTTTCTCTTCTTCTTCTTTTTCTTCTTTTTTTTTCTTTTTTTTCTTTTTTGTTTTTTTTTTTTTTTTCCTTTCAACTTTTTCCTCCTTTTTCCACGCCCGGTGAAAATGGACTTTCACGTGTCCGCGAAATCTCATTTCTGTTCCCGTTTAAACTATTACGTTTCCCAAGCTTCCTCCGGCCGACTATGCGAGTCAGATTAAGGCTGACGTACACCGCAGCTCGAAAACGTGTGTACATGGACAGTTGATTATTTTTCATTGGGATGTAAATTTTAATACGATCGCGGGATTAGAATTAAGCTTGAATAAGTTGTGTTAGTTAGTAATTGTAATGCATCAAATATTAATTGAATCGTGTATTTAATTTCAATTGTTTCAACGAATAATTTCAACGTGCAACTCCGTTGAGATAAGTGACGCTTATCGATATTTGTCATTAATTTTTTTTTTTTAGATAAATTCGCGATTCATCTCGACATTACGGGTCGATCAAAGTGTCAGAAATTTTTTCAAAAGTTTCAAAAAGGAAGGAGGAAAATTGAAATCGGATCAGATTCGGGAAAAAAATTGATCGAAGAATAATCGAATCATTCGTTCCGTTAAATCCATCCGTGTTTAATGCGTCAACGTACGTCGTCGAGGTTAACCGGTCGAATTTCGATTTATAATCAAGCTAAGATTTAGTCATCTGACCTGTGTCTTTTTCAAGATTCTTCAATTTCCGGACGAAAATAGAGTCGGCGCAACTGACAATCCATCGCGAGGGCTTATTCCTGAACGAGCATTCCAAAGTATCCAACGTTATTTGCGTTGCCAATGATCCGTATCCTCATGACCTACTCCTATCTTAAGTATCAAACATTCATTCTCACTATTGCTTTCAATCGTGTTCCGATTGTAAAATTATTCATCGTAGATTCAATTGGGATTCCAACCATCTGATATACATATATATGTATAATATACATATATATATCCAAGGCGAATTGGCGCAAAAGTTCAATACGTCGAATAAGTGTTTAAGCAGAGTTAATGCATATTTAATCGTACTCTATTTCCCGCATCGCTAAATTTCTGTCCTTAGCCGAAAAAAATGCCTCTCGAATAAGCTCGTCGGTGAATATTCTATATGTCACGTTAAATTTTTTATTATATCGCGTTGTGTAGCATAAGGACGAAAAATTGTTCTACTCGTGTACGTAGACAAGTAGACAGGAATCGAAATAAATATAATATTAATCGGAAACAATAATTATAGAAAAATTTCTTTCCATATCCAGACAACGCTTCTCCCTCCAATAAATAAAATAATCATTTTAATTCATATTTGATTTTCGGATTTTTAAAAAGTTTTGCCATTTATAAAGTTTCGCAATTAATTAAATACGATCTACCGAATCGTAGGAGAGATTTTTTTTTTTTTTCAGTTTCGCATAAATGCAATACGAAATCAGCATTCCGACATTATTAATTATTCACAAACGAGTCTTAACGTTAAAAAAAAAATGCGTCAAATCTTCCAACGAATCTTCGAAATACCGTAATAATATACCACTATCCATTTTTCGACGACGCCCACCACGACGAATCCAACAACACCTGACCACAGAGAACACCTTCTTTGCTCGTTCTCTGCACGTCTTATCGGCGCCCAATCGAGCGTGTTACCATCAGTTACCATCGATTGTGCCGAAAAGCAGTGCAAACATTATTTGCCACCACGTAACTCGTCATCCTACCACGACCGGTCCATATCCACCAACTTCAATCCACTTAGTCGGACTCGCAAAGTTCTCCTTACCCCTCTTCTCGCCCACCATGCCTCACTTCCTTCTCCTTCTCCTTCTCCTTCTCCTTCTCTCTCTCTTTCTCTCTCTCTCTTTCTCTCTTCCTCTCTCACTCTCTCGTCCCCTAACCATCTGTCTTCCTTTGTCCCTTCTGCAAGCCCTCTTTCTCTCTCTCTCTCTCCCTCTCAATTGCCAGAATAGAAACCCAACTTGGTAGAAACGAAGTTAGCGCGAACCGCAATCGATATAATAGCGGCCGAATCCGCGGAGCTGTGATGTCCAGCCAGCAAGAGCAAGAGAAAGAGAGAGAGAGGGGGAGGCGAGGGGGAGGGAAAGGGAGAGGGAGAGTAGGGTTAGGAGAGTAGGAGAAGCGAGGACCCGAGGAGGAGGCGAGAGGGTGTGGGTTATTCGTGGGTCTGGAAAGGGGTAGTGAGACGTTAATTATACATTGAAATTAGTTGCAGAGTTTGCCCTCTGCTCGCCAGGCTAGTCTAGGACCACTAAGTATGGACGACGGGGCGAGCCTTAGTCCGAGCCTTGGTCAGAGATAGTCGATATCATATTATATATTATATGTACGTATGTATGTATAATATATATACATCGGCACATCTTGATTGCACAACATTATGCGCCGGCACATCGTGCAGATTTCACGATGAGACCACTCGGACTGATTTATGCCCCGAAATTCGAAGGTACTTAGTGCGAGGGTTATTGTTGGAGATTTCTTGTTGGTTTACTGATAGCAACGGGATATACCCTGCTCTGCTCTCTCTCTCTCTCTCTCTCTTTCTCTCTCTCTCCTCTCTCTCTTCTCTGGGTCCTTTATCTCTGTTTTCCCGTCTCTCTCCTCGTTCCCTCTGCGCCTCTCGATCTTTCCCTCCCTCTTGGCCGCCGTTTAATTAAATTTCCCAGGTGAGGCCGCGATTAGCCGCCTCGAATGTTTTCGGGAGCTCGACAGCTTGGACCGGTTTGCCGGCGTCCAACTCACTTTGCGAGTTTGGAAAAAAAAAAAAAAAAAAGAAAAAGAAAAAAGGAAAAAAAGGAAACGATACACCGTGACGTGTAAAGTGAATCGCAATAATCTTCTGATGGCGAGGGGAAATATATATATATCTTGTACGAAGATAACTTTTGTTGGGAAACTTTCGAATTAATTTGTGATGGAGAAATTTTCGTTTGCTTTTGAATTAATTTGGGATAAATAAATTGTTCAACGATAATATTTCAACCCTCAAGAATATTCAGAAAGATAAAAATTTTAAATTTTGAGAACTCTTTTTTACTTAATCATCAATAAGAAAAAATAAATGTCAAATAATTTTCCAGAACCATATTTCCTATATATAAATTTTATCAAAAAAGAAAAAATTCGAAATGCAACTATTTGAATATTTGAAATGAACGCATTCGAAAATAAAATAACGTTTTATTAAAAATTATTCGACGTATTTACCATAGAATGTATTTCCTCTTGGAATCTAATTATTTGAGACTACGCATCCAAGGCAGTGAATAGGATCCGCGAGAGGGTTCGACGTACAATCGATTTACGTGACACGTTGGACGTGGACGGCCTTAACTTCGATCGCGGACAAGCCTCTAATGGGTGTCGTTCAATGCTCGTTTCGAGTGTGTTGAAAGGGTGCTAACACATAAGAAACAGAAGGCTTACCTTGCGACGTAGGGATAAGGAGCTGAGCCCCTTGAATGCCTTGAACCAATTGACCGGACGTTAGGATGAATTGAGGCATCGCGACCGGTTGCGGCTGAGATAATAGCTGAGGTAATGTCGCCATTGGTGTCGAGCTCGGTGGCAGGAGGTGAGGGGCAGCTGTCGTGTTCGAGGCTGTTGGTACCGTGCCACCTGAACATGAAAATTCATTCGCTGAAAAGAGAATCTGCCGATTTAATTAGCTGTCCACCACCTTTTTTTTTTTTTTTTTGTTCAATTTCTCAACGCTAGAACCGCCAAATTTGTCAGGGTTTGTAAATAGGCTGCGAAAAATCGCATAATTTTCATATAAATATATAAACCAAAACGGAGATTTGTTTTATCTACTTGAATATTATATTACGTAATACGAATATATTTTAAACGTTTTATATATTTTTTCCATGTTATTTTACGTGCTTTCACAGCGTATGTTTTTACGCTGCTAAATTTTTCTTAAACGGATTAAACAGATTAATCGTGGTCTTTTATATGTATGAATATTTTCTAAATTTTTACACCGACATATTTAGATAATGTGATTCTGTATCGAAATTTTTTTCAACTAATAAGAAAACATTTTTTGAACGATCCACTCTATATGTAGATACATATAAATTGGTAATTCTAGCGTGAAAAATATTAATTATTCGATCAAAATTATTAGAAACCAAAAAAAAAAAAAAAAAAAAAAGATATCTTGATCCGAATAATAAAGAAAGCAACTTGACGAATCAGCGCGAAGGGTTTAAAGATTACAAGCGTGTTGCATTATTTGCAGCGGCGTTAAAGTTTAATTGAATCGGTGAAGGGATGGAATTTGAATATAATTCAAGCGAATGAAAAGGATTGTCGAGTTTTGCGTGTTGCCGGTTCGTCAAGCCATGCGATGACTGTTTGTATCCCTACCCGAGGAGCTGACAGTGAGATTCAGGGGTGTGTTGATGAGCTGATTGTTAGTCAATCCCGCTGTCATTCCCTGGAGACCTGCGGCCAACGATGCGACTTGCGGTAGATTTTGTAGACTCGCCAAATTCTGAAGATTCTGTAGGGTCACCATTCCTGCCACTGATGATGAAACAAACATTTAATTACAATTATATTTTTCCTCTTTAATTAAACGCATCCTCTAATTCGTCATATTGACTCTTTGTTATCTCTCATTCGATAAGAATGAGAAATACAAAATATAAAAGTGTAAAAGTTACTTAAATATCTATTAGTATCTAAGATTTTAAATTTTAAATTTTAAAAAAATACGCGATAATTAATTTATATTGATATGAAGAAGTAACTTTCGATATCGATGTAGAAAAATGTACACCTTCTCTTCGATCAATGATTAATTATTAATAAAATCACAATCTAAATTATTAATCTACGTAATAGAGGAAATCTAAACTCACTCGTTCCATTGAGATGTGCTTGCGCCACCGCTGCCCGTTTCGCTTGATGGAGATTTTCAGGTGACGGGCTATTCTTCCGCGAGTTTTTCATTTCATCCATCATCATCTGATGCTCATGGAGCGAGCCAGTGGCCGCCACCGGTTCAGGACTGCCAACGCTACTTCTATCGCTATCCTGCAACAAAACGTTCATCCAGATGGTTAGTTAAAACAATTCACACATCATCGCAACTTACGTTCAATCCTGCGATTAAACATTCCCAAACATTTCTCGATCACTCGCAACGAAACACGTTGAACAAAATGAAAAAGAAAAGAAAAGAAAAAAAAAAAAAAAAGAAAAAATAGGAAAGATCGAACACTGTATCGCGAAATCATACGTCCCTGTAATGTTTTTTTTTTTCAGTCTTTTCATCTTTTTTTTTTTTGTCGAATTTATCGAAAGCCAGAAAAAAGCAGCCGCCGGGAAAAAATATTAATTACGATTGAAGAGGCACCGGTGAAAACACGGCCGAAAAGTCCGACCGGCGAGCAATGCGCTCTGTCAGCGGCGAAAATGGCGATACTTTATTTCGTTTATTACGCCGCGTTTGAAACCCCTTCGCATTTGTATTGATAACAATTATAAAATATTCGACCGCCGACGCTGGAAACAAAGTGCTTTCGACTATATACGTCGCCGCAAATTTTCTACCCTATCCTTTCCATTTTTTTTTTTGTCACCGATTTTCGACATTAATGGCCAAAGTTAAAGGAAGGGATATCGTTGACGATCGAGTTTTTCGAACGTCTTCGCGCCTTTCTTCGATCCAATCTTGAAAACTTCTTCTTTCTCTCTTCGTCTCGATTTTCGAATCGATTTGTGAAAATCGATTATTATATTTCCATCGAAATATAATCGAAATGGAAATTGGAATTAGATGATCAGAATCAGAATTTTTCCAAACGTAATATTATGTGTAATATCAATTTGGAAAATTGATTACACGATCGAATCATTATTAAATACACGGATAATTACGTATGCATAGCACTATAATGTAATTCGATACTAATTCGATGATCACGTTTGAATGGAGTCGAAAGTGAATGGTAGAATTCGATTGTACGAGTTTCAGGTGTGCTCGACGATTATAATTTCCAGTAATGCGTAATAAGGGGGATGAAGGTAAACGAGTGGCACAATTATCGTGCCGTTTCCCCGGTTAAAACCCGGAGGAACGTTCGAACAACGTTGCTCGAAGGGAGTTCGCCCGATACCACGACTGATTATTTCACGAAGGTCAGGCAAAGCCACTGCAAACTTCCAACTTTCCTACCTGTTTAAGGACAGGGTGGATCGCCGGACCCCAACCTATCCCAAGGGGATTCGATAAACGTCCCAACTTTTCGATGACGCTCTTCGTCCAACCCGGGAACACGACCAACTTTTTAAATTATCGATCCCATCACCCATTGTGCGCCGATATAATTAATTCGCGTTGCGTAAGCAAGTTGACACACTGAGAGTTACTTTGAGAGAAGAACAGGAATGATGCTATATTTAATTTATTTTTCATTAACATTTTTTAAAATGTTACGCGTTATTTTTATTCTCCTGTATCGATGTGTGTATACGATTTCGTAACGAATATGCATCATAAGTTCGTATCAATTCATTTGTATTATTTGAGAAATATTATTAAATATTGTATGAGAAATAAAATAAATTAAGCTTCTTGTTTCAATTTCTTTTCTCCTTTCTTAATTTAGATCACACTATAGATCTAGCAATCGATCTATTCCTGCATTTCTAACAAGAATCCTATTTATTTTTAAAGAAAAGTATAGTAGTAATTTTTTAATAAAAGGGAATTTTTATTAGAACGAACGAACATTATATTCGATGACCATGTGTCACTTTATTACACATACACTCGTTATTTTCAATCACGTAAATATTTTCCGATCGAACTTTTAATAAATTCGACGTACGCGAAACAAAAGAATCTACAGATCTCACCGAATTATTAAATTCCCAAAACCGTTAATCCGATATCCTAATCGATTCCGCGCACGCGATCCTCGCCACGGTGACGTGGCTTCCTATCCAATAAAAATATATAGAAAGACAGAGATAGAGACAGAGAGAGAGAGAGAGAGAGAGAGAGAGAGAAATCGAAACTACACAAGTCGTCCACCCCTTTTTACCATCCCCGTACCTACGCGCCCCGATTTTTTTCTCTCCTTGCTGGCCGAAATCAATCGAACGGACACGCAAAGGTTTTATCACGGGCTCGCAATCATTCTCGCCAAAATGCTCAATTATACGCGCGTGGTTCGTTAACGTACCACGCTTTTTATTGCGGCGGCACGTTTAACGCTGAAAATTGATTAATAATCATTCACGGTCCAACTGGCCGACGTTAAAATGCTTCGCTACGAAATAATGGTGGTAGACACACACGCCGTTCGATAGGGTACAAGGAGGGGTGGTGCAAACTGGGGGAAAAAAAAACAGAAGGAAAGAGAAAGGAGACGAGAAAAAAGAGAGAGAGAGAGAGAGAGAGGAACAACGAAATATCGTATACGCGGGCGACGAATCATCGACGAGTCATCGACGAATAAGAGGAATCAGCGAGACGAAGTTCACCAAGATCTGCACGCGCGCGCACGCGCACAGCAAACACGCGTTTCGTACTCTGTACACATACACGCATACATACGCACGTGGAAAAACACGACAAAACGACGCGTCGCCGATTTCTCGAATCGAACGCGCGAGAGTTCATAATATTTCCCATGATCCGTGTTATCCGAGCCGATTCTTTGTGAGTGGCGCGATTCTTTCGCGAAATGAAGCTCGTTAACGAAATTCTATCCGCGATAATACGATTTTCGCGCGTTGTACAGAGCGGCGATGCCCGAAACGAAACGAGCACCCGCCCCACTCCTCACCTTTTTTCGCGGTTCGAAAAATTGCATTGTTCGTTTTCCACCCATGTATCGGGTGGATATTATATAAACATAAATAATTCGTATCGCGCAATTTTTCTATTGTGGGAATGGCGATATCCCAAATTAACAGGCCGACGTCGGGAGACGGTTTGGCTGGTAGAGAGAGAGAGAGAGAGAGAGAGAGAGAGAGAGAGAGAGAGAGAGAGAGAGAGAGGAGCGCACGTGAAGATGGAGGGGGTTGGTTGTAGGTTCAATCAGAGCGGCGTGCGCGATATATTGGCAATCAAGCCGGTGAATATTTTTTATATACCGGTGGTGTACGATTACAAAGGTGCACAAAGGATGGGTACGGATTGTCAATTTTCTTAAAATACCACCGGCGAATGTACAATCTCGCGAGGCCGCGTTTGAATGCGCGAGGGAGGGGGAAGGGGGAGTGAAGATTGGAATTTGTGGCAATTATTCGCTACCGGATTTTTGCGTTACCAACGTGCCATTCACTGAGTTTCTATGGTAACTTATTATCGATACAGAGACGTATTAGTCGGTGCACTACACTATCGATGATATCGGTCGAACGGTGTCTTCCGCTTCTTCATTCGATCCTTTGATCCCGAATTTTCCGGGATACAATTTTTCCTTCCGTTAATGTGACGCAGATGGAATTAGGCACGGTTTCGATCATCGTTCCTACCTCTTTCGAATTTCCTCGCGATATTTTCTTTCTTTCTTTTTTTTTTTTTTTTTTTTGAGTTCAATTATTTCATCGAGGATCAAGAAGAACATCTAAGAAGAAAATTTGAGAGTAACGAAAAAATTCAGCATCCTAGATTATCGCGTCTCGTCGATCTTTATCGAGAAAGCGAGAAATTTATCACCTCGCGATCTGCTCTCCCTTTCGGGGAGAAAAACGGAAACCGTGGGTGGCTATCTCGAGGAGAGAAAAAAAAAAAGAAAAAGAAAAAGATAAAGAAAATAGAGAAACACAAGCGTGTATTAATCATTCGTCCCGGTATCCCTTTCGTGCCGCGCGATATATAATTCATGCATATTTACGGGATGCCGGAGGAATAATTAACGAACGGCAGCGCATTAAGGCGCGTCCTGTGTGTATATACGTACGTGCACGTACAGTCGGCTTCTTAGAAAGACAATTTAAATTATAATAAATCGATGGAGCACGCACGAGCCTCGATGGTTTAACCAACCTCGGCTCTCTCATTCGCTCTCCCTCCACCACCATACCGCCCGTTTTCTTCTCTCTTTCTCGCACCACGCGTCGATGGCTGTACAAAGTAATGTTACCCACGCGGCGCGCTGCCTCTTTGCATAATGGCATGGAAATATGCCGGAACGTGTATCGCCATAGTTGGATACAGATTAAGCGTGTTAGAGCTTCGACACCCGGCTAATTCGCGAAAAAGGATTCTCCCCACGGGTTGACACGACCCATGAATAAATTCGACCGAAACATCCCCACCCTCGCCTGGCTGGTCAAGTCGAGCAACTTGGCCGGAGACCAGACATCCACCACGACGATTCCCACCCAGAGTGACAGAATTATTCTACCGGCACCACTTTCGCCAAGGGTCTTTTTAGACCTCGTAAACTCGTCCGCTCGTTTGTCTTCGGTGGACGGTTCTTTGGGTGGTTGGACAGCTTTTAGGGATCGTTACGGGGGAAGATATTTAACGATTTGATAATTTCTTTACTCCGGTTTTATACTGATCTTCGAATAATAATTCACCAAGGAAATGGAAATACTTCTCCAAGTTAGAGATTGAAAAGGCGTGTTATTCCCATTGTGGAATAAATTTAGAAAAATTGTCGCGTTCGAACGAGAAATTTTTAGAAAGAAATTTTTCTAATAAAAATTGCACTTATATCTCAATCACGCGTTTCCTATTCATACGTGTACAATGATTTCTCCATAAACACCGTTTCGAGAAAATATATTTCGCAAACATTTTCACGGCAAGATCGAGGGGATGAGGATTGGAATCTCGTTCGTACAAGTGACAAGGGGTGGTAAAAGAGAAAGAAGAAAAAAAAAATATTATATATAACGATCTCGAATCCCAGAACGGTGGAAGTTATCAAACGATTCGAATGCCCTCGCTGCCATTTTTCTATATAAAAGGGGCGAATATCCCCTTTTCCGGGGCGCTGTAATTTCGAATTTTCGTCAAAGTCGTACAATGGAGAGCGGGCGCTCGCGGCCGCGCCGCCATTGGTATCGGGGCATTTCATTGCATAAAAAATAGATAAAGCCCGGTCGATAGGTAACGAACGAAAATAGGAGGCGCAGGAGCCACGTCGGTAGTTCAATTTTTTTTTTTTTTTCCCACGCAAATTCGTAAACGGCTATACCGACGGTATGGCCACCCCCATATTAAATGGACGAGGCGAGGGGGATTAGTTGAATGCAGCCAGGCCCGGCCATTTTGCTTGTAAAAGTGCGCCCCGATATATATAGTAAGCCGTAGAAACGTATGTTTACGTTGGAGTTTCGGCATTTCGCATAAATTAATCAGCCGTGCCGACCCCTTTTGCGCAAATATCGCGTCGCGTTTCCCTATCAGCACGAAACTGTCGATTTCCTTCCGGAGAGCGGACCTTTTCATACCGATTCTTCGAACGTTTGTACATTGCGAGAATGGACATATTTTCTTGCCAATTTTGCTTTTTAAAAATTTCATGCTTTCAATTCGAACGGATATTTATTTTTTATTTTTTTTATTTTTTTATTTTTTTTTTTTTTTCTTTTGGAATGATGGCGGTGAATATCGATCGTGACGTAGAAATAAATAATTAAATATTATTGGATACGTTCTCTTCTTTTTTTTTTTTTTCCTCCCCCCTCCGCGATGATACGAACGATTTTATTTTTATCATTTTTATATTTCTCTCCTCTTTTCCTTTTTTTCTTTCTTTCTTTTTTTTTTTCTCTTTTAAACGGAATTATTTGAGTAATAATCGTGACGGTTATAGGGGATGCGGTTGGAGATTATGCACAAGTAGTTGAAGTAAGAAGAAAATTCATGTAAACATAGGTGGCCGGTCACTTTGCATTTTAATGTAATTTATACAGCGAAAGGAAAAACTTTAGTATGCATGAAATGAATTTTAACCAATGTACCCACGACACCGCGGTTTGTTCAACCCTTAACTGATAAGTTGGATTGTCCAGGCCATGTTAAACGTGTCTTCTAATTATCCGAGCCTCGTTCCTTCGGATTTATCCTCATTTCGATAACGACGAGCCGAATGTTATTTTTCAAACACACCAATTACCCTTTATGGCATCGTAACTTAAGTTAATACGATGTTCATGTAAATATACCGGTATCATATTTTTCTTCGCCAAGATCAAATGACTTTTACTCCGTTAATTATGTAACAAATATTTCAACCAGCCGGTCCTGTAATTAATGTAAACGAGCTCTTGACCCGCGCTGGAACACGGCAAACAAATCATTTGGAAAAAAAGAGAAAAGGAAAAAGGAGAAAAGAAAACAAAAAAAAAAGAAAAAAAAAAAAGAAAAAAAGAAAAAAGAAATATTCTTGAACCAAGCCGACTTCTCGCGCGCATAATTCATAACTACCTCTCATTGAGCTTCGTTACTGTTCGTAATTGTTGTTCGTTCATTCATTTCCCGTATTTTGGCAGTCGTTTCTCAATTCCGTTAACAAGTTCGCTCTCCTCGCTCTAATTACCCCAGCGCGAGTAAACTCGCGCGATTCGAGTATCCTAAATATATAAATACCAAGCGGGGAAAGGGACAAAAAAGTTTGCCGCATTCCGAAAATGGATTTAGCCAGGAAGCCGCAATTGCATCAACTTCACTTATCATTACAAACCTGGCCATTTTCATTCACGAGGTACGGGTGGTTGTGTACGTACCATTATCAGATTTCGTTAAAAAGAGAAATGGAAAATTAAAATTCGAAGGGGATTTCGAAGATAACACGAAAGAGTGTTTAATTTTTAAGTGGTGAGGATTGTAAAGAGGACGGGGAGGAATATTAATCGTCCCCCATTCTCGTAAAAATTTATCGGAGGAAACTTGTCAATTTTTTTACGATCAATCGATCAGTTTCAGACTAAAATTTGACTCAAAGGGATGTCGATTATTTATACGAGATCGTGACCATCCTCCGTAAATACCTCGAAAAATTGTTCGACAAATTTATTAAATTTATTAAATTTCGTTGAAAAACTATCGATAATTTCTCTTTAAGAAATTTTTTTTCTCTCGAAGAAATTTAGATTTCGTATCGATTTGTTAAAATGCTAAAGAAAATTTGCCAATTCGAAATTATGGAGGCGAGATTTACCTCTTGCAAAAATTATCACGAAACTTTCGTCACTCGGGAGAAATATTATTTAAAAATCTGTCGGCAGCAAGCAGACAAATCGCAATTACAAATTTCCACGTCGAGTAACGTGGGTCCCCGATGCTTGGAAGGAACGTTCGAACGTTAGGAAGCCTCGCCGGTAAAATAAACTTGAAATTTTCGAGTTATTGCAACTCCGATAAATCGAAGAGGGAGGGGTACATTCTTGTCGGCGTGGCCGGGGGTGCGCGGCGAGACATAAATTCCCAGGACGGCCCGACAAAAAAGCCCCATTCCCCGATACAAAGAAACTAATCCGCGACCTTTCACACCTTCGAAACGGCTGGAAAGCAGCCCGATTTACACGAGAGCCACCCTTTCCTCTCTCTCTCTCTCTCTCTCTCTCTCTCTCTCTCTCTCTCCCCTTGATCCCTGTCCGCGCGCCGGCGTCCAGAGCAATCGGAACAGCGACCATCAGCGACAATGCCCGACCGAACGAAATAATAACGCTTTAAATTTCGCGGCAAGGATCGTTCGTTGGTCGGTTCGAGCAGTAAAAAATCGTTAGCCAGCCCTCACGGGCCATCTCGCTAATGCGAAAAACCGTGCTGTAGCGTTCTCTGTTCGACGGACAGCGAGAAGAAGAGGGAGAAAGGGAGATGGAGAGAGAGAGAGAGAGAGAGAGAGAGAGAGAGAAGCACGAGACGGAGAGAGACGGCGATAGAGAGACCACCACCCTCGGATCGGATCAGAGGGTGGACGAGGGTGGTGTATATCCGTGTCTGTGTCTATGCGTATACCGGAACGAACACACGCGGCATGGTTCGGCGCAAAAAAAAAAAAAAAAAAAAAAAAACAAAACAAAAAAAAAACGCGAGAGCAGAAAAAGGGCGTTGCGAGAGCGGGCGTGGAGGGGAAAAATGGGGCGGGGGGTGGTGGCGCAGGATTGGGATACACGGTCGTTGGAAATGCAACAATAAACATTACTTATCGGCACGGGAGCCTTTAACAATGCGGATACGACGAGAGAAGCGGCTCGCGGCCGCGCAAAAGCGCAAGTTTTTTGCAATAAAGTCATTTCGAGGCGTTTGAGTTATGGGTAATTCGTGTGGAACTCGCGCGCGAGCGGGCGAGGACCCAACGGCGTAGCGCGCGCACACCAACAACCTCTCCGACCACGAGAGAGGGCGAGAGGGACATAGGTGGGAAGGGGGATGGAGAAGAATGGTAGGTGGTGGAGTGGTGTGTATCGAAGGGTGGAGAGGAGAAGGACAGAGGGAGAGGAGATCGGGTCCCGGCTCCATTGATTAGTATTAATGACTTAGCTGCACTCATTTCGCCCGAATAAAAGTAATTGGATTTGGCTTCGACCCCGCGGACCGCGCCAGCGGTGGCTGGCGTCGGTGGCGTCGGTGGCGGCGGCGGCGGCGGTGGTGGCGTCGGCGCAACGAAAACGGCGGCCGGCGTGTAAAAATACATTAATATCTGTTTGCGCTTAATAAACGATAGCCGCGCTGACTTCAGACTAATGGCCGTATTCCGGAATCGGTAATACGCGTTTTTATGTTTCTTTCTCTCTATACAAACCGTACCCCCACCTCGGTTTTCCCGCCTATTCCTCTCGCCAATCTTTCGTTACGATCGATTCTTTTGTCCCTTTCTATCTCGTTTCCTTCTTTCTTTTTCTTTTCCCCCCCTCCCTCCCTCCGTCCGTGGTTCCGTTTCTTGTTGTTGTTTCTGATGATTTTTCTCTCTTCCTTTTCCTCTCCCCCTCCTTTTTCCTTTCTTTTTCTTCCTTTTTTTCTTTTTTTTTTTTTTCGTAACATTGCGTTTTAAAAGGCTTTCGAGCTAGCCTGCTCGTTACAATCGGGGATTAGAGCTTTCCGCCGGATATCGTACACACGAGCCTCGAGTTTACCCGACTTCGGGTTACTGAAGGGATTCTTGTTGTTTAACGTTCGGCCGGAGGGTATGGGTAATTGGGAATGGGCCGTTTCTAGTGTGTAGTTACACGTTTGAAGATGATACGTTCTTTTTAATCAGTTAGTGTTCCGATCTTTGCTACCTGTAGCGACGTTTTTACAATTTTTCACCCGATTTCTCGATACAAATTTGAACGAATAGAGAAAATGACGAAGATGATTCGCTTGGATGATAAGTTATTTTGACGAGGAATGAAAAGAATAAAATTAAATATTTAGATATCTATCTAACAAAACTCTCTTTTTCGTTTGAACGAGAAAGAGAAATTGGGATATGAAAAATAAGATTAGACATAACATCCCTTACCACGTAAAAGAATCCAAAGAAAAAGTACGAACGAACAAATTAAAAGCAAACATGTTTCGTAATCGTATTACCTATCTTTCTCTATCGTTTCAATTCAAAAAGTCCGCTACCGAAGGGACAAACCAATCCGCAAACCGATCGAAGCGAATAAAACCCTGAGCGCCTCATTAGAAACCTTACCACAAAATGAGAAGAAGGGAGAGGGGGAGAGTAAAAAAAAAGGACACGAAAGAAAAGCCCATTAACAAAGTCCGTATCACGAGGTAACAGACTCACCAAGACACTTTTAACTCACCGGCGTACCCTGTCACGAGTACTCCATTGATCGGGATTAAGGATTATCCGTGGCCATCCAGGGCGAAGCGGTGTGCGAGGAAACGATGAATTTCCTCGACGACCTAACCAGGGCTATCCTAACGGGGACGTGCTCCACGGGGGTTGCAATTATCACGTGGTCATTGCGAATCGTTGTTATCGGGGTGTAGGGGTGAGAAGGACGGACAAAGGGTAGGCCACGTGCGAGAAGGACGAGGACGAGGAAGGGTGGTTAGGGTGAAGAGTCACGAGAGAGGGAGAGAGAGAGGGAGAGAAAGAGAGAGAGAGAGAGAGAGAAAGGGTGGCCAGGGGAAAGACGGACGAACGAGAGAGAGAGAGAGTCGAGCGACCCCTCGGCACAAGGCTGCTTTGTCTGTAAGTGTAATTAGTCCAGGGTGGGGTTTCTCGAGAGTGGGACAGAGATCGACAGAGGCAGGCAAGGGTGAGAGGGAGAGGGGTAGACGGAGGAAAAGGGTGGCTCATCCTGGTTTCTCCCTCGCCCCGCCACCGTGCCCCACCACCGCCTTATTTATATGCAAATGAGCTTCATTTCGCGATATTAATGTTCCAGCCGAGTCGGCCTGGCCTGGCGCGAAAGGGTGCGCAGGATACGCGGAAAAGGGTTCGTCCTGGCCCGTATATGTTTACGACCGTTCCGTTTGCCATCGCGGCAACCGATTCCCTCCGTTAGAAATTACGCTTGGATGGGAGATCGAAGGGTGTGACTGACGATGTTGAAACGATGAAAGAAATTCCCCCTCCCCCTGCTTCGATCAATTTGCTTTTTTTTTTTCTTTTTTGAGCGTCCAACGGAAAATGGAAAAATGACTTAGAGATTTTATCGACGAAGAAGAATAAAGAGGAATTGAAAGAGGATACAGGTTGTACAGCGCAAATTATCCCGAGATAGGGGTATATTACTAACGCGAGACGTCTCGAAAACTGGATACCACGACGGGGCCACCGAGAATCCGTAATTTTCACTCGAGAAATTTCCCCTAATCTGGACCGCTATCTGGCCAGAACTGGCCCCTTATCAGGACCGTCCGATCCGGTTATGGTAATCGTGTAACTCCGAGAAAACGAACAGTTAACCCAAAATTCCCACCCACCGCTTATCCTTTCGATCCACGAAACTTGGAGGGGGGGGGGAAGAGGGAGGAGGAGAAATAATAAGAAAGAGGAGACGATAGGTGGTGGAATGCCCAAGGAACGGGAAGGATGGATTTTCTTCCCTTTCGGCCGACGTATCGGGATAATGACCGATTTATCGCAACGAGGAGGAGAGCATGGCAGCGGGTAGACAGACCCCCATCAAGGCCTCCACCGGGTTAAATTAACAACAGACAAGCCACTTGAAACATTACCGAGGCTTCCTAGGCGAAGCAAGTCGAGGGTGGGTTAGCTCCTGCAACCTTACTCAACATAAATTAGGGCCGATAGAAAGGGTAGATTGCAGAATGTTGAGTGTATAACGACCGACGCTCCTGTCGGTGGCCTGTGTCTCGAGCATCCGCGGCTCGCGTCTTACTCTTGCGGCACACGCGAGGCCCCAAAAATCCCCTCCCCGTGCCACACGCCACTGCATTCTAATACGCCCCGTCCGGTATTCAAGCAACGGTTAGGTGCTGGTGTAACCGCGCAACCCTTGACGCGTTCGCAACGTGTCAATCTACGGTGCACGTATACCTTCGATCCGAAAATTTAACACTGAAATTCCTCGTAGAAATTCTGCTTTCTACGAGCTTTCGATTGCTCTTCGATCGCTCTTGTTACGATACAAGTTTTTGGAAACTTGTCTTTTTTCTTTTTAATTCTGTTCGATTCTTGGTTTTTTTTTTGGTGCGATAAACGTTGTAGAAACATTTAGGAAAGAAAAGAATTCATGCGAATATTTTTAAATTATCGAACATGCGAACGTGCAAAATAATCTCTCTTTCAAGTGCCATTGAAATCCCTTTTTGTTTCGATACCTCAATCGGTTGCCGACTCAAAGTTTTCATAGTATTTAAGTATTGGCGCGAAGATCATGAATGAACGAACTAGCGACATTTTTTTCCTGGAACTAGTACTCAGTGATACTCGTGTCCCTAGTCTGATAGTTCGGCACTTGGGTGGCCACTGAAAGAAAATGCGAGTAAGCAATGAAAATAGAGATAATAAACGATTAAAAAAATTACCCTTTTCTTTCCACGACGATATCTCGAGAATCGAAATTCATATCGAGATAAATTGAAAATGGATTTTGAAAGTTACTATCTTTGGAATTATATTGGTTCAAATTTTTCCCAATTTCCAAATAAGATTTAACCAACTCTTAAATCGAACGAATTTAAAATTTTAAATTACACGATAAATATCCGCAGTGTATTTATCGATATTGGCGAATTTTTAAATTTCACCTTTCTTTCCTTCGGCACCAATTACCCTCTTACTTTAATTACAATTCGTAAAATCCAACTGAAGAATACCGTTCCCCGGAGCGCGATATGGAAATCACGAGGCGAACTTTATGTCAACCTTGTGCGCGAGTAACACGATTCTATTAAAATAATTATAAAACCGGCGTCATTAACGCGGGAATTTATGAATATTTTAAACGGGAGGAGAGGCGATAAGGCGATCGTTCCTTCGTTCTTCTCCCTTCTTCCATTTCTTCCTTCTTCTTCTTCTTCTTTTTTTTTTCTTTTCTCCAATTCCATCCTAGCCCACCTTAAATTTTTAATTTCCAGTTATCGCGGGGAAGAATCGTCACGATGAGTGGCGGAGTTACGTAGATGGTGGTTCCTCCCTGTTATGTACAACGTATACACATAACCGTCTCGTGCCCATCCCGAGGGGAGGGGGGAACACACGTGGGAAGAAAGAACGGGAGAAAGACAGAACAAGGGGAGAAGGGGTGGGGGAAGGGGGCATCGTTACCCGGTAACGACTCCTCCGTTAGGTAACGTTCCCCCGAATCCCTTCGAAAAGCTTAATTACGGCGAGTCAGCGAAATAATTCGAAATAGGAGTAAACGTTTGTGCCCGGGGTGGTATTTGCATTTAATGGATATTAAAATGAATGACCATCGCTCATTAAGAATGCCGCGGGGCGTCCGTGGTAAAATCGTTGGGTAATGAAGTCGCGGGGCTCGGAATCTTACTTGTAAATGGATCCTTCATTATATCCAGATATCGTTTCCTCGGGAAATGCGTTCTAACGACTATTCGGACACGGCCTCGCCTCGTTCGAGAAATTGTAAGAATCCTCAGGGTGTGCGATAATGCGCCACCCGACCGCCTTTCGTCCTCTCTCTGTCTCTCTCTCTCTCTCTCTCTCACTCGGATTCGCGTAATTACGCCCTTGCATAACTTCCACGGCGAAAACGGTGCTCGCTCGTCTGATTGGGCAGAATCGAAACGAAGTTTCGGACCCAACTTGCACTCGCTATCCGGGGGAAACTTTTAAATAACGCCCGTTTTCCCGGCTTGTACGCGGCTTGGATGCGATTATTTTGAATAATCGAGAGAGGAAAGTCTGTCACCAGATGGGAACATCTACCGGGGATTATTCGATTATGTAAAGGTTTAGCACCCAACTCGGAAAAAATTGCAAACTGCGGTTGGCACGCGTGATATTTCATTAGTCGTTCCGTTTATTCAATTTCCAGTTAGTTTCTTGGTAGATCCACGACGAGTCGGATTCTATATATCCTTATTTCCTTGAGAATTTTATACAATCGTGCCTGTATTAATATATATATATATTAATTTCTTATTAAACACTTAAAACTTCCTTAAACTCATTCGTCTTATCGATGAATCGAGGAAACGAAGTACAAGGTATTCCTGAAACAAATATCACGGAGCTGTACTACCACACGAGCCAAGCATCCGATACACGCGAGCGGCCTGTAATCAGCTCATCGGCAACGGTTGCGAATATTCTTCGCAACAGACATCTTAATGCTCGCTAGTCGTAAACAGCGCGGACGTGACGTAAATCTATTCGCAGCCGTGGTTGTTCGGCTCACGGTCTTTGCCGGCTAAGAGGGGGCGGTTGGGTTGAAGGCGAGCGAGCGGTGGATGGAAGGAGGAACAGCGCGTAGGAGTAAACGGACAGGGCGCGAGGAGGATGGAAAACCGCCGGCTGAGAAGGTGGCGGTGCTGGCGATGGTGGTAGTGGTGGTGGTGGTGGTGGTGGTGGTAGCCTACGTGGAGGAAGGGGCGGTTGGGCGAGAGAATCGGAGGTGGGTCGACCGATGTATGAATATACATGACCTTACCACCAACCCTTACACCGCAACGGGGCTCTGCTTACATTATTGTATATCTAATTCCGCGGATGGTTCTCAAAATTCGGTGTTGGCCAACCGTCGCGACCACCCACGTATCCACGGCCACGTGGCCCGTTGAGAATCACTGCTGGCTCACGACATTATGCAGGCAGTCTACATATTATACATTCGGACTGGGATTCAATTAAGTTTGGTTAGACCACCCTCTGCCCCCACCACGCTCGTCCTTCCGCACCCCATCGTCCACCCAAACCACCCCTTTCAACTTCGCCTTTCCCTCTTCTGCGCTTCCTTTCTCTTCTTCCTTTCACCCCTCCTCCTCCTCCACGCGACACGTAAAGGTGTTCTAAATCGTGTCTCGCTGAGACGACGATTCGTTCCGCGGTTTTCGCAACTGTTCCGGCCTCGTCTCGTTTGAATTATTGTGGTCTGCCGCGCTCGATAGGTCCCTCCTCCCTTCCTATCCCGGTTTTCAAGAGGGAGAAGCGTGGATCTCGATTCGAGAATCGGGAACAACGGGGAGAGGCTACGATTCGATAGATTCGCTGAATTTTTGAAAGTCGCGGGAGCTTCGATGGAAATCGGTGAACGAGAGGGGAATCAAAGGCGTATCGATCTTTGTGGGATCGATGAGATGCGCGATCAATCCTCGGTTTCGAAACGAGTGGGATCGAAGGAAGGAACAGGCAAGATTTATGGAAATAAAACGATAAAATCGATTATCATAAGCGTAAGTGGAATAGGGTTTAAGTCTGTCTTTCCACGACACGCGGTTCAAATACGCGTTGATTGTAGGAACTGAACGACACTTAACAATGGTTGAAATAATAATCGTCCAACAGCTGGATGGAAGGTTCGATGTCACGGCCGCCATGGAGCCCCATAACACGGACAAGCGTGTTTGACAAACGGCGAGCGTAACGAGCCACGAGCAATGAGGTTAATTGAAATACGTCAAGTATGAACTGGAGCTGGAGGATATTTGGACGAGGCTGCGATTAACGATCCTGCATCCCGTTCGAAGAAATTTCGACGCGTCGCTAACGAACGACTCCACGCCAAAACTGCGCATTTAAAAACTTAACTCAACCCTTTTTTTAAACACCGGACGACACGCGAATTTACTCATTGACGAATATTACTTTTAATTAGGTTATTCTCAATATCCCCATATTTCAGAGGAACGTATTCTCGAAGATCGCACAATTCGTGCTCGATTTTCGATTCTTTATTTTCCTTCTTCCTTTTTTTCTCTTTTTCTTTATAATTATCTCGCATGTCCCGAGACAGCCACTTTATCGATATTCGCCCCCGGGTGATCGAAAAAAAATCCTTCGCGCGGAGGCAACCCTTCCCGTCGTTTACTCGCGCAGCTACAGCTGGATAGGTAATTAGCGAGGGGCCACGTGGTGCACCCCCCTTATAAACGCGCGTCACACGGCCGTATCGGTTGATGCGTGAGTGCGTGCGTTTCGACGGACGAGGGAGGGAGGGAGGGAGCCGATGGAACGCGGAAGCACAGCAGCGGAGAGAGAGAGAGAGAAAGAGAGAGAGAGAGAAAGGGGGAGGACAGGTAGAGGTCCAAGGGTCGCGATGATACGGGCGACGAAAAGGTATAAGAGGGATGACGTGGCAAGAGGGAGTGTGGCAGAACGAAGAAGGCAAAAATGGAAGTGGCGAACAGTGGAGGAGCAAAGTGGGGAAGGGAAGATGCGATCGAGACTGCGAGGAGGGACAGAGCGCAGTCTGCACGCTGGGAAGAGGGGGAGGAGAGGGGAGGGGACGGAGAGCGTTGCAATAATGACAGAAAATTGCGCGCTTCCAGGTTCCGCGGCACAGCACCGACACTTAATTCAATTCAATTGCGATACAGTTCAATAATTCGATTAATTAAAAAATATCGCAGGGTCGCTCAGTCGCTTTCCGTCGTATGTGCCCCCTCCTTCCCCCTTCTCTCTCCCCCTCCCCCGTAGATTCATCCTCTCGTAGTTCGACCCCTCAGGGCCCATCGTCTCGTCGTCGCGAGACACACGCCACCCGTCACACCTTCGTCTCTTCCTGTTTCCATTGCACCTCGAACCGCCTTATGATACACGCGCGAACACGCACGCCACACTCTCTGCACAGGGAGAACGTTGAGAACCTCTGACTAAAAGGCGACCACGTCTCTCGTCTCTTCTCTCTTCCTTCCCCTGCGTATGTATATCGAGAAGGGTTAATATCTGATAACAGCTGAAACGTACGTGAACTCGATGTCTCCCTCCCCCTCCCTCCTCCCCCTCTCGCATCATCTGCGATTACCACTCGATCATCGTGGTGAACGATGTTTCCTGAAAAGTACGACAGCGGCCGTGTCCTACGCCGCATCCGGGAAAACAACTCTCTCGCAAACGTTCCGACACCACGCCACACATGGCTTGTATCGCTGACTTTTGAATCCCAGCCTCATCCCCTTTCGGTTTTCACCCTGCGATTCCCATCCTACGTCTCGCTTACCTTTCGCCTCTCAGCCCACGCGAGAGTCGTCCCGCGTCGTCCTCTGTGCGTCCCGCACCCTCGTCACGGGGGTTAAGGGAGGGGGAGGGGGAGGATGCAGAGGTGCACTTGACTTTTAAAAACCCTATTAACCGACGGTAATAGAGAAATCGTGCTTTCACAGACTGTTTCGCAGCCAAGGGAAGCAACGGAGGGAGGAGATCCCTGTTCCCGGGCGCTGTTCCGTTACGACCAAGGGTTCTTGCTTCTCTCTGTTTGAACGTTTTTCGTTTTCTTTCCATCGTTTCGCAACCCCTTTCGCAACCCGTGCCGGTTCGAGAACTTGCTCCCCTTCTCTCCACCGATCCCCTCTCCCCCTTTTGAACGCGACATTTTGCGCGGCTTTTTATTTTATTTTGAAAAAAAAACAGCTTCTCTCGATCGGAGATGAGATGTTTCTTTCCCGCGTAATTTGCGTACGAATCGATTCCTTTTCTTCCTCTTTTTCCCATTTGTTATTAGAAACAATGCAATAGTTGTTAGATGTATCGCGTCGCATCGTATTTTCTTATATTTTCTTTTTTTTTCTCCCTCTCAAGCAGCGAATATTTATTTTATCCCTTAAGAATTCATCAGGAACAAAGGAAGAGAATTTCGCAAGAAGCGAATGACTGTTTCTTTGAAACGGGGATCCTCCCGTGACAAATCAAAAGGAGCTTTCGCTTTTGCGCCCCGGGTGAAAAATGGCTCGCGGTGGGTAGCCGCGCTCTCGAGAAGCATTTCGGGATATTATAATCCCGCGGCGGTGTCATAATCATAATAACAACGCGTTAATTAAATCCCGCTGATTTATGCGCCTTTCATATTGTAATTGCCCGCCGAACTCCGGTCGGGCCGTGTAAAAGCAAGCAGAAGTCCAAGAAGATCTCGGACGGATCCCTCGCTGCACGAAGCCTGAGATAATACGGATGGATTAATAAATTAAGGGGCAATTAATATCGACCATTATGCATCCTTCGTTCCCCGATATAATCAAATTGTCCCGCTTTTCAACGTAACCATGAAAACACCGTATTAAATAGCACAATAGCTAATTTCAATCTCTTCTCCTAATCTCGATCTCGAGAGATTACGCATAACCTTAAAAGTAAATTCGAAACAAGAATCTGATAATCTAATAATTTCAGATATTCCATCGGATATAAATAGGGAGACATTATTAAAACATCGAACACTATTTAAATGTGAAAACCAAAAATGGAAACAAGTGAATCCAATTTTCGTTTCCTTCGTATTATTATTTTACGAGATTATTGAAGAAAAATTATTAAAGAATTCTCATTTCCAAGGATTCGTCCTTCTTCTCTCGTCGCTTCTCTTCGTCCAATCTACGATCGTTTCCTCGAGGAAAACCGTTCGTCGATGGAATCGCAGACGGCGGCGAAAACTCTTGGCCTCGGCCAAGAAAGACAGGGAAGAGAGAGGAGAACTCTTCTCGCGAGCCGCGGATACAATTCATTATGACTTAACGGTAGCAAGAAAGCGTATATAGTCGGCGTGGGCGACGGCAAATCGCTTATTTACACCGTGAACGGTGTAATACGCTCGCCGGAGGCCATATTTAGTTTACCAGCCCGCGGGTATAATGTCTTTTTAGGTACGTTAATTAACAGTATTCATTTTGCACAAAGGTTTCTAATTACGTACTATACGGAGCCATAGACTTAGTACCGCCTCCGCCACGGAAATGTTATGTCCCAGTTCTTGCACCAGCCTTCTCCTCCTCCGGCTGGAGGTGTGACGGTCGACCGAGAGTGAGACACCAAGAAGAAGAAGAAGAAGAAGAAGAAGAAGAAGAAGAAAGAGAGAGAGGGAGAGAGAGGAAGAGAAACGAGGAGGGTTGGCGATGGCGATGGCGAAAGAAAGGGATGGTCGAAACGCGGAATTAAGACGCGAAATCTGCCGCGTCAGCGGCCTTCATGACACCGAACAGACGAAAGGAACACGAAAGATCGAGAGGGATCCTCGCGTGGAAAGAGAATCAGAAACGGTCGAGCGTGCCGGGTCAATACTTGTCCGGCCGGCACAGTTAGCAGTCGCATTAATTAATTATAATTAAGTTTTAGTTGACGCGACTGTAGAGCGGTGAGCGCGGGGTAAGCAAGGCAAGGTAGCTACGCGACTCGCATTTTGAGCATTACCGATATTATGCAGATTTCAACCCCCCACCATCGGTCGCCACCCCGTCCCAGTCCTCGTCGTCGTCGTCGTCGTCGTCGTCTCCGAGACGTGGCTGCTATCGGGGTAGAGTCTTTCTCCCTTTCCTTCAACCGCTCTACGAATGTCCTCGCGCCACTCCTTGCCCTCCTTCCACCTTCATTCTCCGGAACACGCTCGCTCCTCGTGCCACTTGCCAACCGAGTCGGAGAATGAATTATTTACTTATTTACGGTACGTAAACGGAAACTCTGTAATGCCTCGTTCCGGATCTATGGTGGAGGAGGAGTTAAGACGGCGAGGACCCGGCCCCAACCGGATTGCGAAATTGGCTCAAGGAAATGACGATCGCTGGACATCGCTCGGATTTCCAGGATGTAGATAGATTTCTCTGATTGTCCGAGCGAGATGTTGTTGATGAAGATTTGTTTGTCACGGATTATTTCAATTTCTATTTCGTTTCCCTTATTTTTAATGCCTTCGACTTTATATTATCGCTTTCTTGCTTGCTTCGTTATTTTCTTCGTGTCGTTAAAAATAGGTTTGAGTTCTTTATGTGCTTAATAATTCGGCTTTGATCGATATTGTTCCCAAGTTGGTTAATGCATATTTTAAAAATGCTTCTTTTAAATGTTTAATAATCATGTATATAATATCTACTTATTCTTTCATCGCTTAGACATTTATATTGAAACAAACATTCGGCATTCCGGCATATTATATGATTAATTTATATATACGATTAATTTTTTCTTGCACTTGGTAATACAGTTTTCCAATAGAGGAAACACTGTCGTCAAATGGAAATAAAAAATTAACAAACGTATCTCAATTATTTCTCAACCTGTCTCCACACTCTCTTATTTATTCTTCGGCAAACATGCGACAGCTTCTGCCAACTGCTGTCGCTCGGCAACCAAATCATAGAATTAATTATCTGTGTACGGTGGATGAACGGGAGTGTACACGACTTCCTCCGCACGACTTCCTCCTAAAGGAGTCGAATTTCCTCCAAACAGCCCGTTATTTCAACTCCTCTCATCATCGAACGAAAAAAGAACAGACAAACCATGTCAAACTTGTTCGAACATTCATTCTTCGACGAAATCTTTATACCATCGATATTACAGTATCGTTTCATCGAGTAAAATTCACGAATGTCGAAGTGTGCGAGGCATCAAACGTGTTCAAACATGTTCAAACATCCGTGCATCGACGTTCTTCGTTAAAATTCTTATATCTATGATACTATTATCGCCTTCATCGAATGAAACTCACAAAGGTGATTGAAAATCGAAGAGGGATCGATGAACAAACGCAATCAAACACTTATAGCTTAACGTTCTTCGACAAATTCACCGTATCATCGATTCTACAGCATCGTTTTCATCGTCATCGAATGAAACTCATGGAAGCTGAAGAAGGATCGGTGGAAAGGACGGAGGAGAACGTAGTCGCCAGCTAAGCAACGTGCGCACGTCGTCGTAAGAAGCTGTTAATCTTCGGTAATAAACTGTATTTTCATTATAATACGGCATGAATATGCAACGGCGATAATGGCCTTAATATCCCGGCATGCATCTTCCTGTGCTTTACGAGCTGAGCCTCCTCTCCCGGAATTTGAGGCGTACTCACAGTGGATTTTGCGACGACGTTACTGCCGACGGTTGCCTGCCACCGTGTGTCTCCCCCTCCCCCCAGCCAGCTCTTTCTCTCATCGCTGAGATGGATTCGCAGCTTCTCACCATCAGCGTTTTGCGACTTTGCGAACGAATCGTAAACGGTTCCTGGCAGAGGTTATCCAAACCTATTCCAGGAAAACGATTATTTGGACGCGACCGAGCACAATGTTGTAATCTTTATAATTTTACGCCAAAATTGAGTTTCGATGTGAAAACGAAATATTCAATGTCTTATTTTCCGCGACTTCTTACGAGCTTCTTATTAATTACGATTCTGTAGATAAACATATCTACTATTACTGGCAATTTTCATCGAGTAAAGATTGCAATAAAGGAAATTTTCCAACTTCACTTCTCTATTGCCACTTTAAGTACGATACTATCTTAAAATCTTCCAGTTTCCAACGTTGAAAAACGTCACGAGGCAAAATTCGAACGGATCCATCAAACTTATATATTCTTGATTTTCCAACGCGAACGAACGAGGATATTTTTCTCGAGAATGGAGAAATAGTTTTCGAAGAAATATTAGATAATAACCAAGGTGTGTATTAACGTTCGCGATTCTAAATTTTCAGCTCTCTTTGAGGAAAAGCGCGGCCGTTTGCCTCGCGGTGTTTCGCACAGGCCGAGAGACGAGCGTTCGATCGGGAATTCGAGCTTGTAATGGGCGCGATACATTCCGCATCGCCGTTAATGCGGGGCAACTTAATGTAAGCAGCGAGCGAAGGAATAATAGTGGCCTAGCCTACGGACATTCATTTATCTTAGTTTATTGCCAACTGCGAGGAAACAAACACCGTTGGAATACGCAACGACGCGCCATTAACCTCCCAGTCGCTTTGCCGAGCCGAGCTTAACGGTTTGTCTCGTACTTTTATTCCGACTGACTTTCAGTTTGCTTAATAATGACTCGATGACGCATCGTCATTTGTATCGGCTTTCCTAATTGGATTCGTATCGACGTGACCGCCTCGTGTTGCAACGCGTTCGAGAAAATCTTTGGAAATCCGAGATTTTCCTGTTAGATGAGAATTCCTTGTTGTCGTCTATTATTTATTTAGCTACCATATTAAATAATCCCTTTCAAATATTAAGTGGAAATTTTTTTAAGCATGCACTACGAAACTATTTATATCGTGAAGAAAACTAAGATTATTTGCCGTAACGGTTAGAAAATAAATTTGTTTGAAGGAAGAAGCGGCGAGAGACAGATAACTAATAATTATTTTTTTAAATTATTATTTACAAGAAGCTTCTAAAGATTCACACATGCACTAGCAGGAAAATCGAACTTGCAAAATTCTATCTTCGTCGAAATCGAATTCGATATAAACGAAATTTTCTATCTCTATTGGCAGATTTAGGATCGGCTCGAAATATATAAATGTATAAAAAAAAAAAAAAAAAAAAAATTCTCCACGAATATGATCGATATATTTCGCACAAGATTATAGATATCAAAGTTCGAACGGGATTCCAATTTCCGGAAAAATTTCCTTTCCGATATAATTAACTTCTGTTATATTTTCATATTTTCTCTTTTCTTCTTCTTCTTCTTCTTCTTATTCCTTTCTTCTTATTCCTTTTTATTCTTATTCCTTTTTCTCTTTTCTTTTCCGTTTCCATCGAAGATCCATAACACTCAGATCCACGACATTTCGATCACGTTGGAAAAATCGGCTTCTCTATTCCCGGAGTACGGGGTGCGGAGAGAAAGGTTGGAAGCAAGGTTGGCCGATTCTCTAAATCACGCGAAAAGCTGGCATAACAAAAGATCGAGCGAAGGGGGAAGGGTGAGCGAGCGAGGCGGCGGCCGTGAGGCGGGGGATGCGACGGTCGGGATAGGAGAGGTGGGCGGCGCGCGACACACCGGGATCCGAGAGACGAAATCGAACAGCGATCGTTCGAAGCGGCGGGGTAATTAGCGTCCATCGTTGTTCCGCATCGGCCGCGTTGTTCTCCGGCGAAACAAATTAGACCGTGGCGCGTCGCACGAGCGAATAAATTTAGGGAATGTTTCGGCTTCGAGCGGAGACGGAGGGGATAAGGGAGCGAGGGGTGGAGGGAGGGGGGTGGGGGGGAGAGGGCAGAGTTCCCTCGTGGGGGAACGAGAACGAAAATTGAACGAGAAGGAAGGAGGAAGGAACGAAGGCGCAACGACGACCAACAACGTGGTGAAAAAAAAGAAACGAGAAAAAAAAAAGAAAGAAAGAAAGAAAGAAAAGAAAAGGAGAGAGAAGGAAAGAGAGAGCGAATAAAAAGGAGAAAAAAACGAGAGGAGGGCGAGGGGAGGGGAGGGGAGGGGAGGAGAAGAAGAAGAAGAAGAAGAAGAAGAAGAAGAAACAAAAATAAAAAGGACACGCGAGGAGGGGGAGGAGGGGGAGGGGAGGGAGGGATCCGTAGGGGGAGGGGGGAAATGTTTCTGGCACAGGATATAATGGACGCATTGCACACGAATATAATGAGATTTTACAGTGCAATTCACATAAAGCATTGGAAACAACAAAAGCTTCGGGCTGGATGTGGATGGGAGGGGGATGGGAGCGAGCAGGGAGATCGAGGGTGCGGGGGTGTATAGCGCGATAAAAATGCCTGCGCCTAAACACATTATTTCTACCGTAGCCCTGCTTTTGCTCTACCACCACCACCACCACCAACACCGCCACCACCACCACCACCACCACCACCACCGCCGCCACCACCACCACTGCCACGGCTAACGCGTGTTACCACCCCTCTGTCCCCCGTTCCAGATATATTCCACGATCTCTGAATGCAGACTGTTACCCTTTCCCACCACCTCGAGACCACTTGTCCGCCCTCTTTTTATTCTCTCTCCCCCCTCCCCCTCTCCCCTTTCACTCTATCTTTTTTCTCCCCCTGTGTTTTTTCTTTTTATTATTTCTCTCCTACCCGGCACGGGTTTGGTTTCGAATATGCCGCGACACGAGAGTGGGAATCGAGGATCGCGTAATACGCGTGTAAAACGCGTCTCATTAACGGTGCTTGGAGAGGGGGAGGGGGGAGAAAACTCGTCGCTTTCTTTGACGATGTTGATTACCTCTCGAAAACGCGCCCCGGTTTGCTCTCCCCGTGGAAACACAAAAAGCCTGCTCGGCGGGGGGGAGGGGAGGGCATTTTTGATTATGGGGACAGGGATTTAAATGCTGATAATTACGCGAGCTCCGGCTGGAAAAACGTCGAAACGAGGAGGATCAAAGAGGGATACCGAGGCCGGCCGCGCCTCGCGATCGGATGCGTTTTTCGCGTTTCGAGCAATCTCAATTAACTCGGTGAAAATAAAAATAAAAATAAAAAAAAGGAGAAAAAAATGGAGGATAAAAAAAATATAAATACAGATATATATATATATACGAGGAAGGCACTTTTATTCGCTGCACTGTACACCCGATACACGCTCGACACTTCTCAAATGTTTCTGTTCCACGCGCTTGATTTATGCGCGTGCTCTATCGGTTTGGAAATTAAAACTCGAATATATTTCGGATGAGGTGGATACCGGGGAGCGTTAAAGAGTTAAAGGAGCGACGCTGCGATATAGGAATGGTGACGTTTATGGAAAGATGATTTTACGGGCGATTTTTATGGGATCTAATTTAACAATCTTTCTATTCAAAATTCTCACTATCTTGATTCTTATCTTTGATTATTGATTAAAGAAGCTATCTAATAATTAACGAAAGAATTTATTCCACAAGTTATTCTAAATTTCTTTGAAATATTTCCAGAATATTTCAAAATATATATATATATAGAAAAAAAAAGGAATCACGAACTAAACTCTGATTCGAGGACACGACAAGGATTACTAATTAGTACAAATTTCTACAGAATTCACGAAACGATACACAAGTAATCGGTTGATAAAGGAACGAATGAGAACAGATGTACAGGATTTGAATTTTTGAGGGAATCACGACGCCCGGATAGATCCGTTGGACAAACAAGTGCCTAACTCTGTCTACCTGCTTTTTTTTTTTTTTTCACCCAACCATTTCCGGACCTTCGACTCTGAATACCCTTTGAACGTTGTCCAATAGGGAGTGGGACGCTTGAAAGCGAGCGGACAGCTAGAGGGACCGCGACGGACAGAGAGACAGGAGCGATAGCGGAGAGACGTGGTACGAAGAGAGAGAGAGATAGAAAGGGAGAGGGGGAGGGGAGAAAGAGAAGGAAAAAGGGAAGAAGCGATCGCGGATGGCCGGTTGGCGGACGGAGATGGGGAGGGAGAGGAGAGGGAGATAAAAAAGATTGAAGGGTGCGTTTTGTCGCGCCGTCGATAAATTTTGAATGCACCCGCCGGCGGAATTAGTAGCCTGTTGGGTAATGATCAAAAAAATTATAAACAAAAGATTCCACGGATGGCGAGCCTTTTTCGTGGATCAACGAGGCAAGCGGAGAACTCGCTTGGCGAAAAGCTTTGACGGTGTCACGGTTCCCACCCGACCCGTTCCTGCCCAAACCTGCCGGGCACACTATATTTAAAAATCGGCGCGCTCTCCCGGAAACTTTCTCTCCGCACAAAGGGTAGGGGCCAACCGTTTACATCGGGTTTATTAAAATCGACTGCCAGGCGAAATATAAACCGTCAACCGGAACGTGGACGCATCGGTTGTTGTTCGGATGACGGCCGCTAGATCGCTCTCTCGTTCCAGATCGCCTTCTCCGATCTCCGACGAACATTAATCTATCCTCTGATTTCTCAACATTTCTCTGGAAAATTGCTTGAAATCTTACCATGTAATTCAAACAATTTGAAAGAAAAAAATTACTCACTATCGTGTCAATAATAATAAAGCGTCGATAATTGTTGCCAATTTCTAATTTCAAAAAGCAATGCATTCTACACGTCATACTCACAATAGAAAGGAAGGACATTGCGCAACGTTTCTCGTACCACTAAAAATTCGCTAACTGATGCATTGTGCATTGAAGAAAAAAAAGAAAGGAAAAAGAAAAAAAAAAAGAAATTCATGATCGAACACTGAAACGATAAGAGCAAAGCGATATATGATAGGAGCGAAAGATAAGAACGAAGAATAAAAAAGATAGACAAAGAAAGAGAGAGAGAGAGAAAAAGAAAATAAAAGTGACAAACAAGAAACCTATCGTATATCGACAAAAGCATAGATGCATAACGCAGACTCGTCCTGGGTCAGCTTTCAAATGCGATTGATACGTACGGTGGATGATGCCGACGCCGGTCGTGCTCGTAAATCCGCCCACCAACGCTACAGACAGAGAGAGATTCATTATTTTTAATTAAACAAAACAATAATACGGTTATTAATTGATTAATTAAACATCACGTATGCATTACGTTGTTCCATCAACGGCCGCCGTCGGTTAATCCACCCCTTTCGACCCCTTTCGTACGCTCGCCGCTTATTACGCCGACTTTTATACCCACGTACGGTAGAGTTTTGCAGCAACGACGCACGAAAGGGGTGGTACGGGGGCGGGAGGGACGGGGTTGGGTGGGCCGGTTCGGGGGGGGGAGGAGGAGAAAAAAAAATGGGCGGACAGGGGTAGCGGAGGATGGGTAGGTAGGGAGGGAGGGTAGGGGGGTGGGGAGAGGGTGGAAAAAAAATTTCGTTCGCTCGCTATCATTGTGTTTGTCCGGTCGGCCGTGATCGCGACGCGGGTTTTATCAATACCGCCGTTTTCGGCGGGATAATAGCCTGATTTTTTGCCCGCGCCGCCGCGTTCGCCACTCCTCATCGATCGGCAAATTTAATGAAGTTGTATCAGTTATCGACCCGCTCCGCTTTTTCTTGCAATTTTAGTAATTAATTTCTCGATTTAGTCTCTTGACGTCAGTGTTCGACAACCGACATCCACCGTCCTCCGTGTCGCCGCTAAATTTATGGATAACCCGATCCCCCTCCCCCTCTTCCTCGCTTGGACTCTTGATTTCTCCTATAATTTCTCTTTAAAAACTCATCATCTTGTTTACGCGATTTAATGCTTTAGAAATTTGTAAATGAGATAGTTTGGGAATTGATAATATAAAATTGATAATTCCCTTCCGATCTCCGATTAACCCAATCTGACGTATGAACCTACGAAGCGAGAGATAAGTTGTTATAAAAATTCTATAAATTTGAATTTTAAATGTCGAAATTTTTCATAATGGTTTCCGTTATGTCAACGCGTATGAAATTCGAAATTAATTCGTTGCTCCAAGAAAAAACGTTCGATCGAATTACACCACGCGTACAAGACGAAACGAACTATATATAATTTCTCGAAAAATGTTCTTTTCTATTCCCTAAATCGTATTATACTAACGTATTCCCAGTCTCAGTTTAACAAACACGAAATTCCATTTAAAAAAAAAAAAAAAAGGAGAGAATGAAAGATACAAAAGAAACCACGGGAAGTCAACGTTACGAAGTCAGCAGCCATTCAAGAGTATATCCAGTAACACCGGTAACGCTCGTGGCGTGCATCTAATTAACGTCGATCGCGACAGGGGGAAAAAAGAAGGAAACAAAGGGAGAGAAAGAAGTGTAAAAGAGAGAGGAAGAAAGGGAAAAAACGGTAGAAAAACATCGTTTCGCCTTAATATCGTGGAAACGATCACGCGGCACAATGACGTTTGAGACTGTAACCAGCTCATAATGGCGGCTCGCCGTTGGCCGCGATAATAACATTAAGCTTTATTTAGGTGAAATTCAACTTTAAAACGTGACTCGCGGTAATTATGCGAGAGTGAAACAATGCCCGGTGGTGGCCTGGCCTCGCATGATATACGTCTGCGGGTTTTTGCAAGACAAAGGCGTTTTATATCGCGCGCATTCGCCGCCCGCAACTTGCACGCGGTTTTGTGCCTTCGGTGCCGCGCGCGTCGCACCAAGTTTATGCACTTCACGCGCGCCTGCGCGAAACGCGCCTCGTGTTTGAGAATTCCCCTTCACGGACAAAGCTCGCTCGTTGCTCTCTTTTTAAATCGCCCACGCCTCCCCTCCAGGTGTTCGGCCTGCTTTCGTTTCTAGGACGCTAGGATTATTGTAGGCGCTATTTACGCCTTGTGATTTCGCGGGTGAAACGTGTTCTTATTTATTGTTCGTTTGAGGGTGAGTTGTGTAGATTGGATAGATTTCGGAAAAGTTTTGTTTCGTGTTAAGGAATAGAATGCAGGTTGTGTTGCGCGGGAATGGAAGTGAAAGAGTTTAGAAATTCTCTTTCCGTTTACTGTTCGTATAAAATATATGAACAAAAATGGAAAGATTTAGGAATAGAATTTTTCTATTTCTTTGGTCGAAGAAGAAAATTCGTATAATTTGATATTTCTGATTAATATGATATAGGGAGACGAAATAAATTTATTCATTAGAGTTTTTAATAAAAAAAAAATTGTATATATACAGAATAATTAATCTCAACTTCTCTTTATATACGAATATTTACGCAGATTTTTGTAAGAAGCACGTATTGTAAATATTTCTACGTATTATAATCCGATAGAGCAGAGTTTCTCTCTTTCTTATTATACCTCTCGTAATAAGCATAATAACAAACGTATCGTTATCCTCACAACACTTTATTCGCATGAGTTGAAAAGAACATTTTCTGTATATTTTTGGGGTAACAATTCGTTTAAGAATCTAGGTACATTAGACACAATGCGTCACCCGTTAAAAATCTCTTTCTCTCTCTCTCTTTCTCCGAGTAAAAGGGGTGCAAAAAAAAAAAGAAAAGAAAAGAAAAGAGGGAAAGAACAACGTGGAAACCGAAACGGGCAAAGTGTCTGCGCGATAGTTTTAAATATGTAGTATTAATTCTACGCGGAATTACTTTCTCTGCTGAGAAGTAATGAGGGAACCGTAAAAGGCATCGACGTAACGAGGCGAGAGAGAAAAGGGCAACGGTATACTTGCTTGTATTTCCTCCCCTCTCCCATTATTGTCCAAAAAAAAAAAGAGAAAGAAAGAGAGAAGGGGAAAAGAAGGATAAAAAAAATTCGCTTTCTTCGGTCCGGTGGCGGTCGCTTTGCCGTTTGACTTTTCTAATTACGAATTCGAGCGTTCTATTGGAACGCGTTCGCGGAAGGAGTCGCAAAGAACGTGTCAGAAATTACGTAACCCCCTTTTATACCTTCGCCTCTTTTTTTCTCTTTCCACCCCCTTCTGCACATATAAATAATATTCTCCTCTTTTTTTTTCTTTTTTCTTCCTTTTAATTGAAAAAACGCAGCAACGAATTTAATTACAACGATGTCCATACAAACTTTCTTTTCCGATTGTGAGCCACGATTTAATTAATTACAGAATATAAACGCAAGTCCCGCGCGCTTAAGTTACTCACGGGGGAGAGGGGGGGGAGGGGAGGCAAAAAATTAATAAGACTCGATTCGATGAAGTTTTAAAACCGACAAAAAAAAAAAAAAAGAAAGAAAGAAACGTGGAAGGGGACCGAATATAATGAAACTCCAAGCTTGTAACAGTAATTCATCACTTTTTCAAGAGCGCGAACAAGAGCGCAAAGTTTTTACCCTTTGGATCGAGAGAGATTTATTATCGTCCCGATTATCCCGATTTTACTTTTACTTAAACTGGGAAAATAAGCCGGGAATCGATTTCCGCGAGGTGTTGCTTCTCAGCCGATGTCCAGCAACCTCGCAATTACTACTTGCAACGATAACACGTTTCAAAATAACAGCTTTTCACGCCGACCCCTTCGACGAGGTAACAGTGTCGCTATTGTTAAGCAATATCCCTAATGCGGTGTCAATTCATAAATAGCCGCGCACCAACACGCGCTTTTGCACGCACACGGGACACCATGCGCCAATGCGACATCGCTGTAAATGACGACCATCGACGAGAGCCGAGGTATAACTGGACGTTACATGGCCGGCACATAAACGTTGCCTCCGTCCACTCTGTGGACAGTAATTACGCGTTATGCGCTCACCGCCGATTCAACCCTCCCTCTCCCTTTTCCCGTTGAAAAAGAAAATTTCGCGCCGCGTAACCGCGAATGAACACCGTTAAAAAATCTTCCGTATCGTTGTTTCTTTTTTNTTTTTTTTTTTTTTTTTTTTTTTCCAAATAACCACGAGTCGGCGAGTTATCTTGTCGGCAAATCGAGAACTATAAAGCGAATTTCGTTTATTCTGGAGGGAGGGGGGAGGGGGAATTAAATAAACGAGAGTCACAAAATTTGAAAATTTCGCGATATTAAAATATTGGAGCTCGGTGGAGGAAATGTCGAATATTTAATTAATTATTAATATAAGTATATTCTAATATTATAATCGACGAGTTGAAGGAGAGGGAGAATGGTTAATATTAAAATATTCGTTTCATCGATATTTTATTCGTAATTTTCGAATCGATAAACATTAATCGTATTAAACTAAGTTTCTACTAAATACCTGTTTTTAGGATCAATTTCATTTTCGTTGTATCCAATATTTCTTTCTCTTCCTTTTTCTCTTAATTACGCGAAACGATACGAATATATTTAATTCAATTATTATAATCGTAATTTCCAAATATATTTTTCCCTAACCAAATAATAATTCTCCAATTTATCTTATCCATTCCTCAGCTATCTTCTCCCATTTATCTTTATCTAATCCAACAACCCCGGTTCACTCCTATCCCATCTACCTCACGAACCAATTACTAACCCTCCTCAAAATCCATAATCCAATCATCATCCAAAAGATTCCTTCGACCGGTTCCCCAGTCGAACCTTCAAACTTCCTCGAACCTATGCAAACTATAACTCGAACGCTCCACGATTTTCCCTTCGTTTTCCGACTCGCGTGGGCGACAAACAACAACTAATTTCCACCCTTTCTCGTAACCACCTCACCCTAATGGGTAGAGAGAGGGGGGGGCAGAGAAGTGAAGGGTCTCGCTCGTAAAAAGAAAAAAGAAAAAAAAAAAAGTTAGACGCCGCGTAGACGCGGCAAATTTGTTTATCGGCGCGCGAGCCGGTTCCACGGCATTAATACGCGGGGCGTCAGCGATAACCATTCTCAATATCCATAATTATTATCAACGGCGGGAGGAGGTGTTGGCAGCCCCAGAGCGGACCACGTGACTCGTTCCCGTCGAAATAAAATGACAACGTTCATTTGCAAATGCACGAAAGTGCATTATTTTTATTGGGTTTGTTAGTAGCCGAATCGTCGGTGTACCACGCCGTTCGTTCCTCCATACGGTGCCCCCCGCGTTCGTCCCAACACCGATCGACGCGTTGTGAAACGTTGCACACGCACGCACGTCGCGTAGATACGATGCGAGAGAGAAAGGGGGATGATCGAGCGCGTGCGAGCGTCAGCTTCGTTCTACAAGCCTGCTAAAGGGAGTGTGACAGATTCGCTGGGGGAATACCGATGGTTCGCTCGTTTTTTGCCCTCCATTCCTTCTTTTTTCCCTTCTTTCCTCTTTTTCTTTTTCTTTTTTCTCTTTTTCATTCCGTTTCATTCTGTTTCATTTTTCCGTAAGCGGCGAGATGAGCGAAAGAGAGAGAGAGAGAGAGAGAGAGAGAGGGAGAGAAAAGAGAAGGGGACGAAAAACTGCGTCGATGTTTGGCAACGATCCTGAACCTCTGAAACGAATCGACGTGTCACAGGAATTTATCTTAATTTATGGGAACGGCCGGTGGCGGCCACCGGGAGAATCTTTTTGTTCGCCGATTAATTATTCCCGGCCAGTCGACGTCGATCTCGTTGGTACCAGAATTTTAATAACTTCGTGCCCTTTTTTCGCCGCCGCGCAACCAGAGGGGGAGGCTTCTTCCGTCCCGCGGTGACGCGAAATTGATTGGATCGCGGCTTGCCAAACGACGCTTCCCGAGAAGACACGAGGCGAATCGGCCTCGTGTTAATCCTTCCTGTATTGCGATTACCGTGGGACAACCACGTGTACGGACATATTTCAAATACATCATCGAGGTCTTTGATTGTTGTTCCATCGTGATATCTGGTCGTTACGTTGGGATAGATTATGTACGAGATAGCGAGGGAACAAATGTAACCCGAATTACCTCTTATTAACATTGAAACGAAGCAACTTTCTAATGATATACAATTTTTTCCTTCCCCCCTCCACCTTATAATTACGTCGTCCTACGTATGTCGAATTCATCCGGTCGAGATTCGCTCTCTCACCTCTGTCAAAAAATTATTCCATCGAACTCCTCCTCCTCCTCCTCCTCCTCCTCCTCCTCCTCGTTGGCTCGAGGCACGTGATCGAACGTTCAAATTACATCAAACGCAGAGATTCCATTGGACGCTATCGCGGCCAACAATCGCGGCTGCTCGTCGAAAAACAACGCGGCGAGAGCCACCGTTCCTCCGCAATTCCCATGGAAATCCGTTAATTGAACCAGTCTCGTTACAAGTTTCTCATAAAACAATCCCCGCTAATCACGACGATATTTTCGCCGGCGGCAGGGAGCCGGCGGCGTAATTAAAAATTCGTACGACTGTTTGACTCGCCACAGGCTCGCCGTTGCAAAACCACCCCGGACGGGGGGGGGGGGGAGGTTAATAAACGTAGGGTGTCGTTGGAACGCGGGGAAAAACCGCGCGCCAGCGCCACCTGGGCGCGCCTACGCTCTTCGTGCGCCGCGCTCCGATTTTCGAGAAATCCGCGGCTTTTTGCGGATTATCCTGCCGCCTCTACACGCGGCTCCGTGGAAAAAAAGCGACGGCGCGAGCGGGAAATCAGCGGCCACTTTTCGACTCCTCTATGCAAATCGCGCGCAACGCGGCCGATTACGCTCGGTTTTGGCGCGAGCCAGCTCGAAAACCCGAGGCGAGGGAATGGGGGAGGGGAAAAAAAAAAAAAAGGAAAAAAGGGAAAAAAAAGAAGAAAGCGGAAAAGGAAACAAAAAAGGTGGTTTGCCCGGCCTCTGGCCTCTGGCTAGACCCTCGTACACGTACGAGGAACACAGGGGGTGTAAGGGGAGGGAGTTGAACGTGCGAAAAAAAGTCGCGAATGTTGTAAAAATCCGGGACCGCCAATCGGGCGCATTGTGTCCAGCCGGTGAACAATACCGACGGCGTTCGGGTGACTGGCGCATTTTCCTGCGAATTGGCCGGCATTGTTGGATTTTTCAAATTCTATTTTTACCTTACGCAGCGGCCGAAATTGCACGTAATCCTTTCGATCATTGTCATCTTTCGATTTTTGCTTCTATCTATCCTCAGATTTATCGCGATCTAAATTTATCGAAGTTAAGGGAAAATAGATTCGAGCAACATCTTGCGAGAAAAATTAAATTTAAGTAAAGAAATACCCAGATTTTTGAAAGATTCCCAAATTACACTTGTGTAATTTTGAGAATTTTAAAATTCGATGATTCCAATTGTTGATAAGATAAAATAAAAAGGATAAAATTTCGAATCCCGATGGATTAAACCGAATTCAATCGAATCAAATCGAACGAGGTTGATTTTTTGACCTAATCAAAATTTCAAATTTCCTTACTTTCCAATCAATTGAGACCAACCGAGATCGTTGTAATCAATCGCGAATAAACTCGTCGAGCATCGAAAGTATACAAATCGAGGAGGAATCGTAGACAGAAAAGAATCATAGTTTCCTGTTTACAAGAATCGACCACCCTCGGATTCGAAAGAAGCCCGACAAGAAATCTGCTATCGGCGAACAACCACCCTCTAACGACAGTCAAACGTTACAACGAGCGCAGCACCGATACAAGCAGCCGCGGCACAGCCGCTTGTCTGCACCGGGCATTCCTAGAACAGTAATCTTATTAAATTTACATATTAATCAACGGATTTTAATTATCCCCAACCCCTTGTCGAGAAAGAAAGAGAGAGAGAGAGAGAGAGAGAGGAGACGGAGGAGAGGCGAGTTGCCGAAGGAAAGGAGTGGAGGACAGCAGTGGAGAAGAGTGGTGGTAAAAGAGAGACGACCGCAAAGACAGAGAAGGTGAACGATAAGGGGTTGGACAAGATGAAGCGAGACCGAAGAAATATCAGCGAGAGAGATAGATAGATAGGTAGAAAGAGAGAGAGAGAGAGAGAGAGAGAGAGAGAGAGAGGAGGAGGAGAAACGTTCGAGGCAACGTTCGAGATCGAGTGGAAAAGAGAGACGAAACGCGTTTAGACCGAGTGAGATACGGTTGGCGCGAGCGAGACGAGAGTATGGTATATACACGGTGGATGGAGGAAGAGAGAGAGACAGCTCCACCCTTGTGCGGCGGTAGCGGTAGCGGTGGCGGAGACCGAGCCAGCTCTCGTAATTTACATTAATCCAATAATTGCATGGAGGTTTCCTAATTAGAAATTCAAATGAGGTGGTGGCAGGCAGGCACAGCCAGCCAGGGCTACCAACTCAGCAGTGGGAGAACACCATCGCCACCGAGCAAAGTCCGTGCAGCACATCGGGGCGATCGTACGTACGTACGTACGTACGTCGGGACTGGCCCTGGCCTAACACGAGTTCGGGCGATGCCGGGGTGCGATGGCCGTTAAAAGCTAGCGGAATTCTCGAAATTCGGATCCGATGGTCCTGTTACGTATACCCCGGGGCTAATGCCCGGCCTGTAGACGCGCCCTCGACCTATCTAAGCCACGGCCTTTTAATCATTCTTCCCCCCCTCCACCCCTTTCTTCCTAGCCCAGCCTATCGCGGATCGAACGGCGTAAAAATTGAATCCTAATCTGTTTAAGCCTGGTCTGGATTAAGTTAGACCCCTTTCCCCGAGCCGAGGAAAGGATAGTTTCCCGGTAAAGATGTAATTGGGAATAGTAGGAGGGATTATCGCGATCATAATTTTTCGTCCCGTTAAACGGCGATACCCTCCGCGACGAGGGATGCGCAATTACGAATCCATGAATTTTTAAAAATTTTTTTTTAAAAATGTGAAGATTGATACCGAGTTTAGATACGCTTCGTAACGAAACCATTCTCGACGACGAATCTCCTCGAATTAAAGGTTAAATTTTCGTTCCATTAGGCCGAACTTGGTAATTTCTAACGTCAGTTACGCGATACTCTGGAAGCAAGTAATTAACTTTAACACCCGTAACGAGAAAAGAACATCTTAACCTAAACGACTTGACCCGATTAAAAAGTAAAAAGGGATGAAGGAGAGTGTATTCATCCGACGGAAAGAATATCAAATTTATTTTCCCTCCCCTATAAGATAAAATAATCGAAAATAGGGGGAAGGAATAGGCACGAAGAAGATGGAGGCGCGAGAGATATCGGGGCAGAGCAATTTCAGCGCAATATAACGTTGTCCATTGGCACGTCCCGGTGCGTGTGGTCCTTTTGTTGTCCCCGGAGGGATCCCTCGGCAAACCTAACACGTCCCTAATATCGTCACAGGTCCGTCCCTCGGCCATATCATGGCACACGGTCGAACCGTCCCTGATAGTCCCAACGTGGTCGATTAGCGAAGGTGTCAACCTGTGAGTGCGACGCGTGCATATCATTTGCAACGGGTTGTCGCTTATCTTCCGGCCTGCTAGCACCTCTTCCGTTCATTTACCAACCCGTTCGCCAAGATTAGCCTTGAAAAAATATACCGCGTATACCACGAGTGGAAATGATAACGAGGGGAACGACAAAGAGAAAATAAACGATTCCAAACGATGTTTTCGACCAATGTTTTGATTTCAATCTGAGAAATTATAAAGCGTACGCGTTTCCCCTCGAGCAATGGAACAAGGGACAACATCGGTTTTATAACAATATCTCTTGCTTGGTTAAAAGGAGTTATCTTCGTAACTTTATTCGTTGTAATAGACGAATTTAGTTTAGAAAGAGCGGACAGTGTTTCTCATCCAAGGATTCGTCTGTGGACAAATGATGGAGTACGTATCGATCAACCAAACGATTTCTCTTTTTGAATCTCTTCAATTACAAAACATATATCATTCTTGATCTTTGATACGCTATATAGATGCAGTTCAATGCACGATAGTTTACACATACACGCGCACACACCAATCATCCAACAGTTCTTCTTCCTCGTGATCGATCTCAAACTTCGTGGAAAACGTGCCCGAATCGGAGCACTGATTCCAGGTCAGCCAAGAGAGAGATCATCGTCTATTCCCATTGCGACAGGTCAGCCGAGTTCCGTCGAAGGAACTACCGCGTGCAATTATGATAATGGCGACCGTAGCCGAGTCACCTAACCCGTGCTAACTCCGTACGTTAGTTCTGGTAGTTCTGATATCGTCTGTGTTTAAACAGCCAGTCGGTGCTGCGGCAACCGTCGTCGTTGGAACGAAAAGGAGAAGGGTTGAAGGGGTGGGGGAGGGAGGAGGAGGAGGAGGAGGAGGAGGACGAGGGGGTTCGGTGGTGGAGCAGCCAAGGTAATTGGAAGACGGGGGGTGTGAAGGGGGAGTGGGTGGGTGGGGTGGGGAAGGGGTGAGGGGTGAGCAGAGGAAGAGGGGGCAAGCTGGATGGCGGGGTACGAGGCTACGACGGCAAATCTACATAATATAACCAACTATTGTTCAAATAGACGGCGCTCCGCAGATTCAATTACCATTGTGATACAATTAATGTTGGGAATTTCATCAATTCGAGTGCCGGGCACGGCTCTTACATATGCATAGGAGAATCGAACGTGGTGCGGATTTCGCCCGCGAAGAAAGTCTACGACAAATATTATTCAAGCAGCTTGGGCTCTAATCAGTCCCTAGGCCTAGGGATTCCGTTCTACGGATTTCCTATTCGTACACGTGGGTTGGTAACCGCGATACCGTGTCTCGCATCCAGGTGTTTCGAGTGACCAGGAACGGAATATTTTCTCCCTCGTTATAACGATAAAATTTGAACGAGATAATTTTGAGAAATAATAAGGGAGAATTAATGTAATTTTTTATAATTGGCAACAATTTTTCGAAGAACGAATACGTAGATCGTCTCATATTTGGAAGACGAAAATTTTATTTTCTTATCTTGATTATAAACATTGTTGTACGAGTTATCAAAAATTTTGGATACGAACGAATAACAAATCGAACGCGAAGAAGAAGAAGAAGAAGAAGAGAAAGAAGAAAAAGAGGAAGAAAAGACTTCAAAAGAATCCTGTTCGCGAAATTATGAACGGCTGAACCGTTCGTAAAACCGATTCAACTAACCCAGTGATGGGGCCGCAGAATTCCCCAAGCAACGCTCCTTGAAACATTAATCTGCCGGAGGTTATATAATCGACCCGTATTGCACTGTCGCCGGGGCTATATTCGACAATTATCGTTTTCACCAAAACATCGGCATATTCCCCGGCCGAAATCACGATCAAGGTCTACCCTCATCGTTATTACGCAAAAATGATAACGACGCGTTATTCAATTAGATTATTTTCATGGGACGCGTAGTAATTTCATTGCGTGCGACGGGCAAAGCGGGTGGAAAGCCGGCCGGGAGGGGGTGGTGGAGGGGACGAGGGAGGGTGTCGGTGGAGGTGGTTTCGAGTGAATTGGCGAGCCGGACGCCGGAGGCGGGGCTGGTGTAGGCGCCACATCATTGCTGGACGTTAATCGCTGATATCGTTGGCCGAATTAAGTGGTATATCGAGAGCTTTTAGAATTAATCGTAAACCGACCGCGGCCCGAAAACAGATCGTCCGTATCACGAGGGCTCGTTTTCATCATCAACGGGGAGAAATTGAGAGCCACTGGGTGTACCGGTGGCTCGCGTGCACGGATCCATATAAATTCTAATTCCGCAATCAGCGGTATCCAAGATAGTTCTAGGCCGATCCTAGCCACGGCTAATTCCAACCACTACCACTGCTATCCAACAGCGAGCCCCGTACTCCTTCCTCCTTCCTTCTTATATTTGCCCGACAGTTTATAATAGCCATAATCAACGGTTATACCAATCCCACGATAATAATTACCGGGGTGGGCCGAGTGGCTCAAAGTTTGAGCCCGCGTGTGTGAACTACCGTGTCTCGTGCGGCTAATTCGCCGGCACACGCGTCGTCGCCCTGCCCCGTTTCTAACTTCTTCGGTGATTAAATTTCATTTCGAACGGTCGACACGACGAGGCAAAGAAGAAGGCACGAGGGGTGTCGCGTGGACAGAGATTTCCGCACGGTCGTAACGCGGGGTGAAACGACCGAGGTGCTGCCTCTAATAACTTCTCCGACTATCGATTCCACGCCATCTACACGTCGCCTCCACCGAATCTCTTACTTTCGTTCTATCGTTTATCGACACGCGTAAAGAAACGAATCTTTATTCGCGAAGAGAGAAAAGAAATTCGATATCCGTCCGACACGGGAACACGTTCGATCATATTTATCGATCAAAAAAAAAATATTTGTTCGCGATACGTAAGATGGAGACGGAGGGAATGGAGGAAGAAGGAGAGACGCTACGTGGCGGAAAGGAGGCGCGGACCTTGAATTATCGAAAATAGGATGGATCGATTCGAGTCGAAGCCAGCCAAGTTTACTAGACTAGACTTGGTGGGGGACGAAGGGAGCAATTTTCACCCCCTCGTCTCTGGCCCCCCGCCGGTCTCCTAGAATAATCGATCGTATAATTATCGTGATGTACCTGCTAATGCCGCGAAAATCAGCCCCTCGCAACGTCCGCCGTGCCGTGCAGACGGCGGGTTAAGCGTCGGTAGTAGGAGCACATGGTAATTATATCACCGACTAATGGATATAGTTAATTGCTAATTATGAGGCCTGCCGAATGATCGATAGTACCGTGAGGCACCGCGGCCCCTCTCCTTTCCTGATCGTTGGTTGGAAACGACAGGGGAGGGCAGGGGGATTACCAAGAGTGTCATTCTGCCCTACGCCCCCCGCTACCCTAAGCCAACCCTGTTCGTTCTCGCTCTGTAAATTAGGCTACCGTTCGCCCCATGATCAATAATTCCAATTGATAAACGATCTCTGACGGCCGTCCGCAATTCCTAAGGCACCTCGGGCTACATCGCGTCGGATTCGCGCCTCGATTTTCCTTCGACTCGATCCACCATCTGATCGTTTTGGAGAGGGGCGGGTGAGATCGAGATGAAGGGGATGTAGAATAGATGTAAAAATCTGATTCTGATAAAAAGAAATTCTCGTTCTTTTTAATCTCGTTCGACAAGTATTGGAACGATGGAAAGATTGTAGAAACCAGCTAAAAAAATCCTAAATCTCCAACCGAGTTGGAGAAAAAAAATTCTCAAATTCGTAAATGAAATATTCGCAACGGAGAGCAGATAATCGGGATATTTTTCGGGAAGAAGTTTGAACTCGAAGGAATTAAATCGAAGAAATTAAAAATGAGCTAAAAGCGAGGCACAAAGGATCCTCCTTTGTTCCCGATCGTGCTTGTACACGCGCGCGAAAAGCGAGTTGCCGTCAATTAGGTGAAAACAAGTCAAAGGGTGGAATAATATTAGCCCTCTCATCCAAGGGAAGGGATTTTATTAGATCGCGTCGAGACAAAGTGTTTCGGTTCGCAAAAGCGAGCGGCGCGATTCCTCGCGCGCCTCTTTCACGTCGAAATCCGACGCGTGCGAGGGGGACACGATGGGTGAGGGGGAGAGGGGCGAGTGACAAAACTGCCACGGGGCGTTCAAGGTGTCGGGGTGGCGAGAGGTGTCTGGATCGGGGCGCGTTGAAAACTCGCTTGCCAAAAATCAAAGACATGGAAATTAACGCGGCGCGTCTAGGCGCGACTACGAGATTAGCTAATGCGATTCAACGTCGTCGTGCCCAAGGACGCCAGTCGACGATAATTATGACACGAACGGCCGTATATATATATACGATTCGCGCGGATCTTGCGATGAATATCTTAATTACTCTCTTAAGATTTTTTTGCGAAATTTATTCTATTTTTGTAATTAATTCTTTCTGCATTCTTCATTGTATGCACGAGGAAAATAATTTCTATATCCGAAGTTTTATAGAATCCATTCTATTTTTATAATTGATTCTTTATAATTCTTTTTTCTTCTTCTTCTTCTTCTTATTATTATTATTATTATTATTATTATTATCCGTGTACTTGATTTATTACGCGTTTGAAAAATTGCTGGCAAGAAATATTATTATTCGTGATTGTTAACACGATAGATAACGGATAAAGTTAACAGATTCCATAACATTATTCGAGATTATGTTTCGATTAACATGTTCGAAAAAAACTCAGGTATAAATAATCTGTCTACACACGCGTGAAACGATACGCGGAATTGAAAACATCTGCGACATTATCTCAAATTCCCTCGATTCATCTTATCGTCATGCATCTCCCTATCAATTATTAATCTCGAGCCTCGCGGGACGATCCGAACCGATCTCGTTCCATCATCTTGATATTAATTAAAACAACAACGCGAATATTCCTCCATCTGTTGTGAATATCCAACCAGCGTCCAATTATACCCGGTTGTCGTGTCGCAAGAAATTAACCGAACAAGGATAAACCAATCTCGCGTGGATTGAACGAGGAGAGAAGGAGGCAATTGTCCGAGTCTTTTTTCTTTCTTTTTTCTTTTTCTTTCCTTTTTCTTTTTTTTTTTTTTTTTTTTTTTTTCCCTTCCTCTTCTTATACGAGGCAACGTTTGATTTATAAGTCGGCGCGTTGGTTGGAAGGCAACGGGAGTACGTCGTAATTCGTATAAGGAATAACATTATTCCGAGGAGGCTTATTATACACGGCGACCGATTTCCGCGCAGTCCTTGAGTTACACAATCCGGAGCCGAGTAAGATCATTAGCAGATGCCTCGGTGTTAATGAGCGTAATTCTAGATGTTCCAACGATACTGCCGGCGCTCCTCCTCGCGGTTCTAAGACGATTATTCTAGCTTCGTTGCCCCGACACATCCTCAGCCATAACGCTCTACGGCCGTAAGTAGGTACTGGTCAATATAGTTCGCGTGGAAAAAGGTTAATCGGTACCGAGGTTTCTCCATTATCATCGTCAAGGCTGTGAAACGTGACTATCAATGTCGAATCAATTTTCATTCGGTCTTCGCGACGAGAAAGAAAGAGAGAAGAGAAGAGAAAAGAGCGAGCGAGCGAGCGAGCGAGTGAGAGAGAGAGAGAGAGAGAGAGAGAGAGAGAGAGAGAGAGAGGGGACGAATATTAATTCGCCTCGGCATTTTTCATCGTAACACATTCGAATCGTAATAACGTCCCTCCTATTTTCTCCACGAACGATTCTTATCGGGAATTGACGTTCAAAATTGCATTTGCTTCGTATTTATTACAGACACACACACTTGCGTGCACACACGTGTATACGTGCATAAGATAATCCGGTTGTCCTTAGGGAATCCATTTATTTGTTTTAAGTGTTTCGAATGGTTAAAGGGTATCGATTAATTAACGTCTTCGCCTTTCATTGTAATTGATTTCACGCTTGCACACGTTTGGTTATAATTCACCACGTAGACGTTCGTGCAGGAAATTATGATGAAAATCTCTCCGAGTTTGCGTCTATTTGTGTATACGTTGGAAAACGATTATCTTCAATTTTATTTATTGCTTGATACGTCGAGGATGGATGAGTCGCATCGGTCAGATGTTTCTAGAGGCAGGGTATAAAAAGTTGGAGGATATTCTGGGATAATTAGTTTTCTATATATAGCGGCAGTTATGGAACACCACATTTTTCTTTATAAAACAATAACGCTCTTGTACCGTCTTAAAACGACGTTTCTTAAAACGTCTTGAAACGTCGTTTCTCTTCCTCTCAAGAGATCGATAGAGAATGCACAAGGGAACAAATTTCGGATAACATACACAATCATCGAGGAATTCTACGAATTCTATGGAAAAAGAAGCCAATTCCAAATACATTCGATAAATATTTCTCCATCTGGATTGAGAATACCGAAAAGCGAATGTGATCAAAATCGAAGAGAGGATTTCGTGGAAACTTTCATGCATAAGAATTCTCGGCGTCCAGATATTATTTTCCACCAGAGGATAAAAAACGAATTGAAACCTCGAGTTCCACGTACGAATTCCATAGTTCTTAAAGAACTCGTGCGCGCGCGCGCTTCTCGAGCTCCCTTCGAGTTAACTTGAACTTGCGGTTCAACGAATGAAGACGCCATTATTAAAGGAAATGTCAAGTGTCGGAACATTCTGTCCGGATTAACGCACTCCCATGCATCTCCATTGCGCCCGATTGGCGGCGTTCCTCGTCATCGCGACTCATCGCCCGACGAGATTGACCGGATTTACCAGGGTAATAATAATTTATTCCCTCGGCCTCCCTCCCTCCCTCCCTCCCTCCCTCCTCCATCATCCTCTCCCCTTCTCCCCCTCCCCCTATCCTACCCTCCACTCTCGTACAAACGACAAGTGGATCTCTTAACATGCGCTGAACGACTCGCTGATGACTTCTGGGAAGAGCATCTCCACGCCGGTCGACTTGGACTTGGTTACCGAGGAAAACGTCAGCACATAATTACTGGCACGAACGTGATGGCCGACCGAGGCAACAATACCAATACCCGACACTGCCCGACACCGTCCTTCATCCCTTCCCCGTAATTCGAGCCCACAGAGCTCTATACCTTCCCGACAGGGTGAATTCGCGGACATATACCGATTTCCAGGTCTCGTCTCCCGTGTGTAGTTTTAAACAAAATTTTTCTCCGTTTCGACGAATTTTTTTCTTTTTTTTTTCAGATGTTTGTTGTTGAAAGGAGGTTGGAGATTTGGCAGAGGTTTAGTCGAATGATGTATATTCATTTTGTTTTTCCTTGTTTTTTTTTTTTTTGTGAATTTATATCGAAATTGGACGATATTCTACGAGGCTGATTCCTTGTTTTTTCTTTTTTTCTCTCTCTCTTTTATTATGTTCGTTTCAATTTCTTTTTTTCTACGTCTTCTTTGTACTAAAATTCCTATTGCTGCTGCAACATGTAGGATTTCTCCACCTCAACACCATCCCTTTCCTAATTAAACGGCCGAAGTCGAAACTATCGCATCTGCTCGGAAAATTCTAATCGACCGCGAGCGATAAACCACGCAACGCGAGCCAAAGCGAAGCGCGAGGTGACGGCGGTGGAAGGTATATATATATATATATATCGAGGCGAAGGAGGTAACGAGAAACAAAAGAAGAGGGGAAAAGAAACGGGGAGGGGGCAAAAAAAAAAAAGAAAATGTAGAATCGAAAAGAGAGAGAGAGAGAGAGAAGGGGAGGGGAGGGAGAGTCGACACTTCGGTGCAGGACCGACGACGCGGCTACGGTCGGTTTAATTAAGTTGCGCGAGGCTGGCAGAAGTTTCGTCGGGTTTGTTTCGAGGCGGTAGAGATGGCAGTGTACAGCGACACAAATAAATTTTCCCGGAATGGCATTGTCTTTGAGGTCGACACATTTGCGGAATAATACTCGATAACTCGGGGGCCGAGGAGAAGTTATATTAGGACGGCTTAATTAACCCCCTACCATAACCCCTCCTCGCCCCACCAATTCTATCACCCCCACGTCCCGCGACCACCCATTCCGCGCCGCTTCTCTTTCCCTCCTTCGCCCTCTTCGACGGCCCTCTCCCCGTTCACCTCCCGTGAACCGCGTAACCGCTTCGTTCCTCTCTCTTCTTCGAACCCTTCGACCAGGCCAACGTGTATATATATATACGCGCCCGCTTCCACTCATTATGGATTCCTTATTACTCGGGATAGATTAACGGATTAAATCTTAACCGACGACAGACTGGGCAGAGTAAGACTTGGACGCCTTTTCACCGGGTTCCCTCTATATTCGCCCGATTCGTCGCCCGAAGGTTTTCTACGACTAGAAAACGGGTCGATAAACGCCTCGTAAAGAATCCCATTATCCCTCGACGTCGACAGCCATTTTGACCCTGATTATACGCGATCTCTTAACCAACAGTCGCTTAATACCGCTCGAGGTATTTCATTCTCTTTTTTTACAAGTTTCCCTTCCCCTCTCTTTTTTCTCCTCGCGCTAGATTGAATCGCATGTTGGTTACTTTATATCGTTTAATCGTCGCGCGCTATGAAACATTGGATCGGAGGAGGAGAAGGGGAATAGAAGGGTTTTTTTGTTTTTTTCTTTTCTCTCTCTCTCTCTCTATATATATATTTTCTACGATCCTCTTAACGCGACGTACCGTTAACGCGCGACGAACATTCGAGCGGAATCGCGTTTCACCGGCGATGGTTTATCGCGAATGGTATGCGAATCACGCGGACAGGCGATTTCGCGAAGAAAATCGAACGGTACAGAGTGTCGTGCCGGTTAGATCGTGGACAGAGAGGGAGAGAAAATGAGAAAAGTGGCGTTAAATTTGATTAATACTTCGAAGGAAGATGATGATGAGTCTCCGAGAGGAGAGAATTTAATGATTCGCGATTCGTTCCGTTCCTCCGGATTTTTTTCCAAGGATGCTTCCTGGAAATTCGATTAGCCGTTTGGAATGTGACCGATGTTTTAAGTACCTTAAGAGACGAGAACTTTTCGAACAGCATGCTTCTTCGTACACGAAATTATTCACCATACGAAGAATATGAATGAAATTAAACTTTCATTCGCTCTATTCCTCCGTGTCTTTTCTTTTTTCACGTAAGCGTTCTTCGTAAACTAACTCAAAATTCGAAATTATTCCCTCCTCGCGCCGTTTTAGAATTCCACCTATCGTTGTATCTTCGTCGCAAAGAGAAAGAAAAAAAAGAAAGAAACGAAAGAAAGATGGGAGGATTTTAGAAGAAGAAAGACGGCGGAGCACGCTATCGGGGGCAAGGTTTCCACGAATTAACACGTCCCGATGAAAATGGAGGCGTTCGATCGAACGTAACAGTTCCACGGGATCGTGGCAGTCCCTCCGTTGACCTCGTAAAGTCGGATCGGTAATACGGAACACTATTTATTCCCCAAGTTTCGAAGGCTCGGGCGAGCCGAAAGCAGCTCACTTCGAGGTAATTACGAGGATTCGCCGTCTTTCTCGGCGGCGGCGGCGCGCCGCCTCGACCCATCTCGCTTTCTTCCCCCGCGCAAAGTATACAACCGTCTCGCTCCCGCCCGCCGATTCTATCGGGCATAATTACCTTTCGCTGTCCCTCTCGGATAATCATTGTAACACCTAAGCACCCTACCTAACCTAACCGGAGCCTAGCCAGCGTTTCCACCGTTATTCGCCATCGATCGGCCGCCCCCTCACGACGATTTCCGTGCTACGACGTGGTCATTGCTGCCGTACCGAGTAGATCGTTTCGCTAACGATTACAGTGTCACTCGGCCAATCTAGGATTATCGCTATTTCGAAACCTGCATGCGTGCGAGCTAGCTCGGTCTGCTATCGATATTGCGCGCCGTGATTGCGGGGATACAACCGATTTCTCCCGCTCCCCGCCTCCTTTCGACCAATCCAACTCTAACTCTTCTAAGGATTTTTCCTTCGGTCGACGTGCTACGATACGTAACGATACGTGTTCGAGCGTTGGCACGGGATGCTTGATCCCTGGAACGAGACAGTTGTCGCAATTAATCCAAATTATTTGTTTGCTTTCGAGATGTAGATTAGATTTTCTTTTTCTCTTTTCTTTTTTTTTTTTTTTTTCTGAGAAATTGAAATTCTAGAAATCTAGAACTAGAGACGATCGTCCTTCGATCTTGCAAAGCGGTAACATTAAAAATTAATTTTCTACGTCGAGTTTTTTGTTCGAGTTGAAACTAACTTCGTAAAATCCCTTCTCTCGATTCCACTTTTTAAATCTCCCGGCTACGAGCACAACGAGACATATCGACCGGATCATTAACGACGGAAATCGCCCCGAACAATTTCCATCCACCTCCGGCAAACATCTACCTCCAGTTCATAAGTACCACGATTCGCGCAATGCTATTACCTGTCCTTACGCAACCACGCTTGCATAACCACGCTTGGCCATTCCCCGCTGAACAAAAGAAATTAAACGTTCCTTCTGCCTCGCGCAAAGACGCCCGGCAACGATTAAATCCGCCTTCCACGCTCGCCGAGAGCACGCTCTCCTCGACGATCGATCGCGATCGCGACCGCCACGACCCGGTAAAACGGGTGGAACGGCCCAACCGTTTTACACGCGCCTCCCTCGATCGATGACTTTTCGAATCGATTTCGAGCTTTGCTTTTATCGATCCCTGTATATTCAATGAGGGGATACGCGGCAACACGCGCGACGCGTTAAATCATTGAAATTTATGCAGAACCGGGGGAGAGAGGGGAGCAGGGGGAGGGAGGGAGGGGGACCCACTACGCGCAGTATCTTTCACTTTTCATTACGGGATCATTTGTCATGCGTCCGTAGATCCCTTATCACCGGCCGATCATAAACAACCGTGGCATAAATTTCAACTTTCGCGCATAACCTGACGGCGAACCATCGACCGGCCGGCAACCGAGAGAAATTTATTACTTTAAAATCCACCGATCGGGATGCGCGAGAGATGCGTGTTCCATCAACTTCCGTATCTCTCCTCCAACGGAGTTTCTTTCTTATCTTTCCTCGCTTGCGTCTTCGATAATGGAGCGCAATGGATCGTACCTTATCGATGGAGGATTGTCTCTGAGAAACAAGGATCGCGGCCTGTTTTTTCAATAGAGATGCGTTTGAGAAGATTTGGGAGTACGAGATGACGTAATGCGGGGTCACGTGGAAAGTTGGACGTTGCCGATTTCTGCTCTCGGAAGATTTTACGAGGAGTTTACACGGGAGATCGTTCGAGGATTGTCGTTTGGAGATTGGATTGAAAATGGTTGGATAAGAAAATATGATTTTTCAGAGAGGAATTAAACGTCGTAAAGAATTGTGTTTCAGAATTTTGTGTCCAAGGCTGTGCAAGTATGTCTTCTTATTACGCAAAGTTCCGGGCGAGTTGATTGAAATATTGTTTTTGACAACGAGTTATTTTTATTTCAATTTATAAAGTACGCGTAATTACAATTTATAAAGGTTCATAAATTTTTTCAACGATCTTATAAAGCTACGTGTAAAACGATGCAATGAGTTTTATATTCGTAGATCGTTCGATATAGAGTCATGCGAACAATGAGAATAGGAACAAATTATAAGAATGATTAAGTAGACTGAGTTTCGAGATTACAGATGCGCGGAAAGATCGACAATTCGAGATTAAGAAAAAATAAAACGCATAGGAATAAAATTTCCATTTTTTAAAAATAATGTAAAAAATATAACCAAAAATGCTAAGAAAAACTCCACGAAAGATCCACGAAATTCTCCTCCTAACATTCAAACCTATCGAAAAACAGAATAACAAGAACGTAAAATTTTTACTTAATTTTTAATTAAAAAATCTTATCGCGAATCTCCAAATTTTTCTCCAAAAACGTTCTAAATTTTACTCGTAACGATAATTTCAATTAGATAAATCGAACAATCTTTCAAAAAAAGATTTCCACCGTTCTCGATCGGCGAATAAAAAACATCCAAATTTCCTTTCTCCGGTCACTCGATCCCGATTCGACCGATCCCCGCCCACGAGACCTCGTTCACGAAACTCCGTAACGTAGACACCGTGGAGGGTGGAGGGGAGGCGTGGGTTTCACAAAAGGATTTAATGCCCTGTAGACGAATCAGCGTCCTGCGTTCGTTCACCCCGCGCGCCGCATAATTATGTGTCTATGCTTTATGGCAACGATGTAACGAACGCGCGCGGGTGCGCTTTCAGACGCTGTAAATTAAAGTTGAGAAAGTGCGCGGTACGCGAGCAGTCATCGCGAGCGGGAGGGAGGGAGGGAGAGAGGGAAGGAGGGAAGGCGAGCGAGCGAGCGAGAGAGCGAGCGCGCGTTAATTAAAGCTCATTGTAATAAAGAGCACTTTTTATTCACTTTGCCTCGTTCAGGCAGAGCCGGGTTCGGGTTCTCCTCGTAGCGGCGCGGGATATTTTTATGTTTAATTATATTAGGTTTTACGAGGTCGGCACACCGACCGTCTTGGCCGACGTAAAACGTCCCCGGGCCCGAACAGTTTTCAACTTTAATTGTCGACCACCAGTCGACCGGTGGTTTATCCGGTGGCTATAAACACCGGCCCGGCGACACTTCCCTCCTTCGATGAGAATACGCCGCGGCGACTATCCTCGCTTCGTCTTCATTATCCACCCTGCTGGACGAATTAATTACGATTTTGTTTCGAGACACGTCCGCCTACCCTTCCTCCTACGTTCTTGCAATTTATCGCGTTGCACGCTGGTAATTGATATTTGATTGCCGGGGATCGATTAAATCCCTGGCTGGATCCTTTGGGGGATTTTCTTGGAATTGGAATTTAGCGAGCTATGATTCCTTTTCTTTTTTCTTTTTTATTTATTTTTTGGAATATTTTTATCCTCCAAGAATTCTATCTCCAAGAGTTTGAAAAACAATTGAAGAAGCATTCTTATACGCCATTCGAATACGTTAAACTGTATAATTATTATGACAAATTGTACATTCTTACGAGAATTATCCAAGAAATTATTGTCTAGATAATTTGAATCGTTGCTCGCTAAGAAGTCGTAAACTAAGAAGACGAACCATCATCGTTAGATTCTAATTGCAAGGAATATCATTAATATTGAGTACGAAAAAAAAAAAAAAAAAAAAAAGAAAAAAAACTAAACACTTTCTCTTTCACGAACGTAAACGACACGATACTGGACAAATGCATCTATCAACCGTTTAAGATGCATTTTCTCCAGAGATTTCCAACAGAGGAAAATCGAACTCTCCGAAAGAAGTTCCTGAATCAAGTTACAAAGAAGGCATAGTGATGATTACCAAGAATGCACATGTATCATTTACAAGCGCATTAAACGGCAATGGCGCGACCGCAAGTTACGTAAGTGTCAAGTTAAATATAGCTAAAACTCTCGTTCTACCTTATTAACCCCAACTAACGAGAAGCATCGTGATCTCTTTCAACGCGTATATACACGCGTTTCATCCTCAAGAGTCAAGCAAATTTTCGAGCAAATTTTCCTACTGCTACACGTGAAACCATCCCTCTATTTCAATATATTCTTATTCGGGGAGGAGGGGAAGGAAGGAGGAAAGGGGAGACGGTATCCGATGATTAAAATTGATATTCGTCCGAACGATCAAATTTTCCTATTCCTTCTCATAGAACGACTCCTTTATTTCGGTATTGTTACTTAGGGGAAATGGGATCTGATGATTAAAATCGATTTTCATCCGAACGATCGGTCAACCAATCGGTCCAATATTCGTTTTTAGCCGCGAGACGAAATAATATTCGAATTTTTTTTCTTGCCCCTCCCTCCCCCCCCTTCCCAACGAAAAAGGATAACTCATGTTGATATCAAGATTCGAACGGTTTCAGGATATGGCCGCGATGTAAGCTGTGGATCTCTCTTCCATCTCCCTCCGCCCCCTCCCCGGCAACCGTCCTCTCTCTCTCTCACTCGCTCCTGGCACCGAGAGATATCAATTAGCACTACGTCCTGGGGAATTAATCTCGGGAATTAATATCGCGACGTTGCCAATTAATTTTCGTTAATTTCGAATCAGCAGTTTCCAGAGCAGTGCCAGTGCGGCCCCCTAACACAAATCCCTATCGCCTATGGTCGTGCCTCTCTGTGCTTCCAAACTTGGGTAACAGACAGAGAGACGGGCAGGAACTAAGACGAGAGGGAAAGAGATAAAGAGACACGTACGAGGAGACGGATGAATTGGAGCGAGAGAGAAGGATATATATATATATATTTATTATTAGAGAGAGAGAGGGAAAGAGAGGGAGAGAATGAGAAGAGGAGTGGAAGGAACGAAGGTTCCACAACTGCGACGCTGTGTAGACACTTCCATGAAAGTTTCGAGCGAACAAGCGGTTGCCTCGTTGGCCGTTTCTTGCTTGCACGCCCAATCGGAAGAGTATTGCGTGCAACGTTTATCAAAACACACCGTTTAATTATGACCGTGCGTTGCCACTGGCGTCGAAAGTGATCGTTGCGCCATTGCTGCACTCTCAAAAATCGCGCCCGGATACTCTGTCGTCCCCTACTACTCCTCTACTACTCCTCCTCGGTTACGTTCGGTTACCTTCGGCCGTTCTCGGTTGCTCCACTGACCATAACTTTTCACCCTATTCAGAGGCACAAATACGTATACACTTTTAAATAATAATGTAAATAAATGACGGACCAAGAGAGATTTGTTTTGAAATCATCGAGTGTTCATCGAGTTCGTGGGAAAAATATGTGCGAGATTATCTGTGTTTACACGTGTGAAATTTCTCGGAAACAAACGAGGAAATTTATTTCTTGGAATTTCTATTCCTCCTTTTTTTCGTTGTCCGCGAGAGGAAAACAAAAATATTAACGAAATAAAGATATTGCGAAGTTAAATTGTTCCGAATGTTTCTTGAGAGAAAGAGAGAGAGAGAGAGAGAGAAACAGAGAGACAGAGAGAAACAGAGAGACAGAGAGAAACAGAGAGACAGAGAGACACAGAGAGAGAGAGAGAGAGAGAGAGAGAGAGAGAGAGAGAGAGAGAAATTCTTCTATACTAAAGATTTCAATACGCGATGAATATATTATCTATTTACGCGATAATTTCCTCTTTTTAATAAAGAGGAAACTATTATAATTATATATGTATATATACTTCTAGAATTATAAATAGAGTTTGAATGTTTGTGCAATTTATAAGAAATTTAAATATAAAAATACGTAGAATATAAATAATACGTATATATATATATATAATATTCAAAGAAATATTCTTTGTAACTTTTAGAAGAATAACTTTTTAAATAAATCTTTATTTACGTTACATATTTTTTGATCTATATTTAAAAGCGTATAAATTTATATCAATAAAATTGCAACAAACATCCATTCTCTAATTCTAAACATTATATTAATCTATATCGAACTAACAAAAGATAATAAACTATCGTAATAAAATAGCTAAAATGATTGTAATTTGTTCCCAGGAGTAAAGGTAACGAAGTAAATCGAAAGTCACGCATAAATGACAGTGTACGCAATGTAAAATATCTCTTCTTATTAAAAAAAAATTGATAATTCTATTAATATAATAATATAATAATATAATATTATTTCTAAATAGTTATAAATTATATAAAATTAAATAGTACGAACCTATCTCGATTGATACAGCATATTAGATAGCGAAGAAGCCTTTGGTCATCGTCCATTCGTAGATTCCGAAGATAATACGTCGCAATTTCCGAAAAGAGGACAAACACGCACATCACTCCTCACCGCACAAAATTTCGAAGCAGACTGCCGTCTTTGTTTACGATTTGGGACGGGCTTTGCCGACGACGCGCGAAGATCACTCGAGACACGAGAGCGCGAGAATCGAAGGACGTGAAATAATAATTCGATAATAAATTTCAATTTACTTTACAACCGCGTAATTATTTTATTTAATTAATTATTTATTTAATTTTTTTTATGAATATCGAAAATTCCTCGTTTCTTTTTTTTAATACTAATCTTTTTTATACCGTTTATATAATTCTTTGAATTATATATAAATTATTCATCGTATAAATAATAATGTAAATTTTATTTAACTAATAATTCATTATAATGCATTATAGTGCATAAAAATAATATATAAATATACATTTTTATACTATTTTTATTTAATATATATTAAAAGTTGGATTTATATTTAAGATTTAAATTTTAGAAAGAAAGTTATTGTATATATATATAAATATATATAATAAATATTAATGAATATTGTTATAATGAATAATAATAAAATGTAAAGTAATTGAATATTACTAAATATTTATTATACTGAATTAAATCAGTTTAAAAAAAAAAAAAGATAATCTTATATGAAAAAAGAATAATTTTTGCATTCATTATAAAAAGATCTCAAGTTTATCTCAAAGTTGATAAAATTTTTAATTAATTTCGCCATATGCATATATTAATTCGTTTAGTAAACAAACATATTAATAAACAAATTTTATATATTTTTTTATATATTTTATATATTTATAAATATATTTTATATATTTAATATAAATATATAATATATTTTATATAAATATATAAATTTTTAATTTTTTATTATTTAATATATATATATATATACATATATAATAATATTTTTAATTTTATAGATTTTATACAATTCTATATAAGAAGACTACAAATCAATCGATAATAAAAAAAATTACAGCTTTCAAATGATTTTCAAATCATTAATTATAAATCTATCAACTATCAAAAATCAACCCATCATTCCCAAATCGAGCAAATAACTTAGATAAACCGCTCTTACCCTATCGAATCGTTCGAGNAAAAAATTACAGCTATTTACAAATTATTAATTATAAATCTATCAACTATCAAAAATCAACCCATCACTCCAAAATCGAGCAAATAACTTAGATAATCCGCTCTTACTCTATCGAACCGTTCGAGGAAACTAATGCGCGTTAAACATCGATCATTTCCACGGCCAAAAGTGGAAAATCGGTCCACGATAAAACGGAGGAAAAATATTTGCATAAAGATCACTCTGTGATGTGAGGTGGGGAGGAGTGAGAAGGAAAAGATAGGAACGGGTGTCCTTCGGTGGCCCGTGAAATTTCCGCTAGGTGGTTCGGAAACGGGCGGAGAATTGCGTGTTTCTTGCGTCTCTGGTGGCGAGGGTGGCTGCTGAGGGTGGCCACCACGGCGACGGTTTCGTTTGCGTTTATCAAAACACACATTTAATTATTCCGCGCATCGCCGCGGGCGCCGAAAGTGGATACGCGGCTGCTCGCTTATTCCGCGCTTAATTCACACCTGGAACCGTGACGGAGCGACTAGAGCCGCTTAAATTAAAGCGACGGATAATAAAAGCGTTAGCTCGTCGGAGCTCCGGGTTCAGCGAATCCCCTCCTCCTTTTTTTCATCCCGCCCCACCCACGTACATCTTTTTTCCACCTTTTTTTCCTCCCCTTCCCCCTCCAACTGTTCTTTTTCTTGTCTCTTTTCCGCTCGTTCTTTTCTTTTTCTCTTTCTTTTTTTTTCTCCCTCTCGTTTCTTTTTTATTTTTTTATTTTTTTTCATTTTTTACACCCGTTTTCTCTCTCTCTCTTTCTCTCTCTCTCGTTTCCGCCACCACGTACGGGGGCAAGTTGCGCGTCGCTGCAACTTGCCTTTTGTTTTCCCCGCGCCCTTGCCGAGGTTTTAAAACACAGGAATGCGACCGCGTGCAACCGAGTTCAGGGGTGGCCCGTGGTCGACGAGAGAACTGTGCCATTTTATCGCGCCACCTCCCCATCTCGCGGTACGTTAATTGGGAAAGTAGGGAAAATAGTTGGGGAACTGAGTCACGCTCGATTCGACGGAATAATGCACACCGTTTCTGCGCTCTCTCGATGGAAACAATGAAGATCTCGAATTTTTGGCAGTATCGTTTTTCGTTTTACTTAACACTTCGATAGCGTGGAAAATTCTTTTTAAAATTAAAAGTAAAATCAAAGAGTGTTCGATCTTTTTCAAGATCGTGTCAGATATCTTTAATATCTGAGAAATTCTTGAATTCTTCCTTTTTCTTTTCATTTCTAAACGTCCTCAATTTCCGATAAATTATTACTATTATTATTCGAATAGAAAAAGAAATATATACTAAAAAGAAACGAAAAAAAAAAAAAAAAAAAAAGAGAAAGAAAGGCACGACATTATTCGATAAGCGATACGAATAAAACCACTTTGGTTTCCACTCGGAGGGGCGACGTGTGTGACGTTTGCGAATTGAAATATGCGGTGGGAATATGTGACCGTGGAGGAGATTACGCGGTGGTTACACCGAGTGAAACGCTTTAACACGCACACGCGTCTCGGGGCTCGCGCGAATTTACGCGTGCGCACGCTCCTCGCAGCCGGTTAATGAGACACATTCACAAAGTTTGCCCTACGCCGAGACGAGTCGATTGTACGCCGAGAATTAGCTTTTCAATTCAGCTCGGCCCGGCCCGAACTTACGACTCCAAAGTTCGGCTGAATTTAAATACGTCGTCTGGATAAGTCGCGCAACATGCTCACCACTCCTCCCCTCCCCACCCTTCCATGTCGTTCATCCATGTCGTGTCTCTTTCGAATTCTCGCCCCCTTTTCACCACTGTCGTTCGCTTATTTCGGGATGGATGGATGTATAATATCGTAAGAAAAAATTGGGAATAAGAGGAGCAAGAATTATTAGAGAGTAAGTAAGTTTTCCTCGGTGATATTCGATTCGTTACGACATAAAAAGAAATCGAGGAGGGAGGTATTCGTGAATTATTTTTCTGCGATTAAGAGAATTTAATTATTTAAATATACGTGAATTAATGAAAATGATTGTGACGTAACTAAGGTGTTTAAATATCGATGGATTTTCTTTTTTTTCTTTTTCGAAACGAACGTTCGGAATGCTGAATGCTCGTAAATTATTATTATTATTACTTTTTTTCTCTTTTCATTGGCTATTAAACATTGATCGATCCCTCTTTCTGTGATTAATCGAGCCGATTTTTGCTTGCTTGCAATTATAGAAACTCGAACTTTTAAAAATTGAATAGCCATATCTTTCTCTCGGACGGTATCAAGTTACCATAGTATCGTTTCTCTTATTAATACCACTTCAATCACACTGCCTCGAAGCATCGTGCACCATACATAATTTAATTCAACTTTCCTCCATCAAAGTATAGATCAAAGGTAACTATTATATCTATCGTCTATTTCAGAGCGCGTCACTGTACTTTCTCTGACCATACCGAATCATTTCCAATCTAACCTCCTCGATGAACTCCTCGTGTTACGCACGTCATTGCGTTATACATTTCATTCTTCTCGAATGAAAAATCAACGAGGACGACAAGATGCACTTCGTTTAATGAAAAACGCTCTTCTTTTTTACTTTAACGAAAAAAGAAGAAGAAGAAGAAGAAGAAGAAGAAGAAGAAGAAGAAGAAAGAATCCACGATTTTCAAAGTGTTGCCAACACGTCGAAACGCTTGTCGTACAATTATTCAGCCCAGCATCCGGGTCCGCAGGCGGAAATTACGCGTATCCCTTAGCCGTGAATTCTAATTAACAAGCGAAAATGAGATCGAAAGAGAGGAGCGGGGCACCGTTGGATGGGCTTCGATTAGCCGGGGAGGGACTCTCTCGTTACTAAATTCAAAACAATAAGAGTAAGAAGGAGAGGAAGGGAGAGAGAGATAAAAAGGGAGAAAGGAAGGGAAGAAACTGCTCGCCGTGAATTTCACCCGCGCCTGGTAATGGAACTTCTGCCGCTTTTATAAAACGGGCCGGGCTTTCTTAAATAATGAGATACATTTAATCAGAGGATTAATGAACGCCAAAGAAGTGGAATGAATTATGAATGATATTTATTCGTCGAGTACCGAAGCGACTTGGGAAAATGATAATGCGGATCTTCGTCACGATTGTAATAATAATAGCAACGGCAACACGGAAAGGGCGAAAAAGATGGAGAAAAAGGACGAGGAGAAAGGAGAGAGGGAGAGAGAGAAAGAGAGAGAGAGAGAAGAAGAAGAAGAAAAAAATACACGAACGATGATAATAAAGGAGAGGGCATAAAGAAGGTGCGGAAACAATAAGAAACGTGTTCAGGAAAGTCGGAGCCAAGAGGGAGGACAGGGGGAGGGGGTAGTGAAGAGAGGGAAGAGAGGACGCGAAACTTCGTCTCTCGCCTCTATTTGCATAAAATCGTCGTAGTCGACGCCTTCGAAGATAATGAAATGAAACTAAACAAATAACGCGGATGCTAAACATTAATTACATTCGCCGAGGAAAGCCGTGGGAGAGGCGGAGGAGGGTGAACGCGGAGAGAGGGTTTCGTGGAAATTAAGAGAGACGAGGGTAAGGGGTGCGCGAAAAGGGGTTGCGAGCGGGGACGGGAAAGGTAGGACGCGGAAACATGGCCGAAAACGTTCGAGAACCGAGGAGTTACACGCACCCTCTCGAGGTTCGGAGTGGCGAATTAAGAAATCGTTTAGGAAGTTTATATCGGGCACTCTGCCAGAAAGAAGGGGTTGAAAAGATACTACTGCATTTTAACCAACGATCCTCCACCCTTCGCGTTCGACCCCTCGCCTCCTCGTGATTTGCAACCTTCTTCATATATTCTGATCGATTAATCGAATTTACTTCCACTTGTCTGCTAATTCGATTCTTTCTTCCGTGAAACTGACTCATATTTGCTCATACATCTCTATCATCGTACGGGATATATTTTCGAAATATTTTTGAAATACAGAATTTTAAAATTTCTACTTACAATTCGAACTAATGAATATCCGAGATAAAAGATAACGTTTCCCCCGAAGAAAGAATCATCAATTGAATTTCTATAATTAATTCTAACCGTCTCGTTCGTAATTGATCGACAATAAAATCGAATTCGATCAAAAGATAATTACCGAAACCAGGATAAAAGATACGAAAAGAAGTAGCCCATGAACAAAAAAAAAAAGAAAGAAAAACAAAACCTTCGAAATCGAAATACCATAGAAAGATGGTCCGATGGTAAATTGAGGGAAAAATATGCGAGAAGAATATCTCCTCTTATTTTCCTCGAAACGATAAACCGCGACGATGCACACGCACGCGGGCGTGTACACGGCCTCCGTGCACCCGTGGAACGAGTGTACGAGTTATGCGATGCTTGGATCCTCACGTACGGATGTATGATAGCCACTGACCGTTGCATTTCGTTGGGTATGCATTTACGAGCATGTTGGACCTCTTTCGCGGAGACATTGATGGACAAGCGCAGCTTATATGGCTACTCCGAGAGAGGCTCGTCGTGGCCGTTTACATATTTATGTTATGACTTCGCTTCACTCGACTTAATTGACGGAATTGCCATAAATTTGCGAATATCGCGTGGACGGGAAGACGACCAAGACGAGTCGACGAGGCAGCCTCGTCCAGAGACGCGGAAACCTATGCCTGTGTATATTTATACACGTATACACACGTATATATACCGTATATTTGTATGCACGCGTGTGTATACACGGCCGTGTGTAAACGTGCATCTGGGATCGAAACGAATTCCAATGAATACCGATTAGGAGAGTCACGGAACGGTGGTCGTTTCGTATACGGCGGCCTCTAGGTGGGAATTCCAAAAGACGGAGGGGGAGGGGGCCGTAATTGACGGAATTCCACCAAGTTTTGAGCGCGTTCAGCTTTTCACCGGTGATCGATACACTACGTATTTTGCAGTTGTGGACCGATCCGCCAATTTTCCCCTCTCTCTTGGGAGTCTTGGAGGGATCTTGAACGGGGGACGTTGAAGAGACTCGGGAAGAATGGTGTCGTCGTTCGGGGGGGGAGGGGCAGGTAGTATTCCGAGGGCGAAATTGCCGGAGTCCGGAAATTTTCGATAGAATCTAACCTTACACAATCTCGATAAAAATCTCCAGACAGATATTTAACAGTATCTACGAATCTACGAATTCGATATTCCCCCTGGTCGCAACTATTCGTCGTCCGCCCCCTCCCCCGAAAATGGAAAGAATTTCCACGACCCGTCAACCTCCCCGCGCGCGGACGCGAAGCGTTTCGAGCGTCGAGTAATTCTATTTCTAATTCTAATTCTCGTAGAAACCCTCGAGTCGTCGAAACCAAAAAAAAAAAAAAAAAAAAAAAAATCTTTCGAGGCTTGTATCGATAACGAAGCTTCCCCTTTCGCATTCCCCTTGGACGCGTCCCCGACAACCGTTTATTGCTCCTCTCCTCTTCCTCTTCCTGAATCCTCTCGTCTCGCGTTTACCACGCGAAGGAAGAACCGTGGAAGAACACAGGCGTGCACGGGTTAAAGGTTCCCACTCCGTGAAATTATCCTCGGCAACCGAACGTTCTCCCAAACGTGTACGTGTACGAGATACGTACACGCGTCTCAAGGATGGAACGGAGTCGCATCCGAGATCCTTCGCATTTATGCGATTCGTCATTGTGCAACGATTACTTAGCCGGCTAAGAGTGTAGCCGGCGTAGCGCTACACGGTCGTCGGATGCATTCCAATGTATACCGATTAAGAGAGCCGAGGGAACGTCGCCTGGTATCCGAGAGCATCCGGCGACTCGATGGGAATTCGAAAAAGTCGCCGTTGGCGGTTTATCGTATAGGTTTAGCGGGATTCGTAGGGGAATAACTCACGTATTCGAATCTCTGGCAGCGTGTAGCCAGCGCGGAGATCCATAGAGACGCGTGGAGGGAACGAGAGAGAGAGAGAGAGAGAGAGAGAGAGAGAAAGGGGGAGAGGAGGGAGGGAGGTAGAGCGTTTCTCTTTAATTGAATCGGATCTACATATCTGGATGGCTCCATTCGTCCATGCACGGAGAGCGGAGATTCTATAACGAAGGCGGACGCGTTCCGGTCTCGCGAAAAAAAATGGATATTTGCCAAAGCGTTTATCTTCGTGTAATTGCGCTTTTAAATTTGCTCGTGCCGCTTCAACCCCCCTCCGCGTGTCCCTCTCCCCCTCGCCGCCTTCCTTTCGTCCGCCATCCCCCCTTCTCCTCGTCCACCTACCCACGTTTGTTACGTTTCCAATTTCTGCCTGCACTTTTTATTGAAACATTATTGCTTTGTATTATTGTTAATCATCCCGAACGAAACGCGGGCTAAATTCCAGATACGGTGTGTGCTCGAGTAATTAGCTCGGATGGCTGTTTGTCCGGATGGAGGATCGATTCTTTCTTTCTTCCTTCCTTTCTTTCTTTCTTTCTTTCTTTCTTTCTCGTTCCTGTTACGCTCGTTTACGAGAGCAGAGTTTTCTTTGCGATCGTTGATGCAAGATTGCGTCGATCGGTTGTAAAGACGTTTTATGTAGAATTTTTGCGGGATGATCTAATCGTTGGTGATTCTCGAGGTCGGATTGTAAATCGTCCGTTGTGCGATCAGAAGAACGTGATTGTGGGGAATGATGATAGAAGATTGCAACAGATTTTCGAACGAAGGATATTTGGTAAGTTAAAATGTTACAGGCACAATGGAACACTGTTTTGCTCGAACGAAGAATGAACGGACAGCCAAGCTTCCAAGTCTCTGATCTCTATTCGAAGAGAAAGAGATATGTAAATACTCTTTATTCGAGTTAAGAAAATTTAAGAAATTTCCAAGATATTTGTTAAATATCTCTTGACTTGAAAATTAGGAACAATTTATATCCGAGCGAGATTCTTTGAGATTCGTTTGAAATCGACGAAACTTCTCGATTTCTTGGAGTTAGGTGGACGTAGAAGGACACGTAACCTGCAAAGACGCGATAGTGACGTTTCCCGAATGATGTAAACGGACATAAAGTGGACAAACTAGGGCCATTTGTCTGCTTTCCTGGGGGTCTGTACTCGACGATGCCGTGGCATCGAAGGAAGGGGTAGCGCGAGGGAACGGGCACTGGTTTATTTCAGGGATAATCCAAACAAATGTACTCGGTGGCTCGCGAGTAAATAACATGCAAATGCCGTAATGCTGGTTGACCGATGGTTTCACTCGTCTCCAGTCTCGGACGTGCTCCGCGGAACCCCGCTTTCCCTATGAACGTTCTCTTTCTTCGGGGGCGTTCGACGCCGATACCGAATTATTTATATATTGCGAATTTTAGAGATACGAGGGGAAAAAAATTTCGTCGAGTTTTCGATCGTGCTTCGGAAAAAATTTATTTCAGATACTAGCTAGTCCATTATCTATATCGATCGTGCGAACCTGTACCTCTTTGTAACGAAAAAAAATGGCGAAAGAAACATTTAAAATGCTATACTTATCGTGCATTTGTTGTTCGAAATTATCATTTTATGGTTTTCAATAATAATTATGAGACACGATTTACGTAATAATAACAAATTTTGCAAGTGCATCGGTGAATGTATACGTTGCGTGTACAAAGTGGTGGAAGAATGGTCGAATCTTTTGAAATCGTAAATATATTAATTTTAGGTAACCGACAACAACAAACGAAAATTAACAAAAGGCTGATATCGCGGGTTGACCATAGAGAGGGGGAGGGGGAAAAATGGCCGGATAATTAAAACGTGTAAGCGTACATGCATTTTGCAAAATGAACTTTTTTATTCCCGTCCCGTGGTAGCGGCGAAACGGGCGAATATAAATATTATAAATTTCCTCCTCGAATATAATACCACTTTTTTCCACGGTCGAGCGTCGAAGAAGACATAATTTAATGCATTACGCACGGATCGCGTGTATTCGCGTGTTTACCTATTCGTATTATGTTGAACACCGGCATCGATTTCCATAAAAATTTTTATTCATTTTATAATGGATACTTTTATTTCAGGAATACGCAGGCTCGCGCTGTTCGCTGTTTTCGTTACCCGATTAATAAAACAAATGCCCGTCCAAACGAATTTTGTATTTTAATTCGAATCGCGTCCTCGGCACGTTCGTATCCTCCATTAATAATTATTCCTCCCCCCTCTGTCATCCTTTTTTCTTAATTTCAATCTTCACGAAATCGATTTCTATCGTTTCGCGTTAATAGTCGATGTTGAATTTTTTTTAATGGATATCCATTGCCTTTAAATTATCCAACACTTAAACATCTTTTTTGTTTGATTTGTCCATCTTTCTTGAAAATTCCAAACTTCTCGAATCGAAAGATTTTTGTGGTAAACAATATTTGTAAAAGTATCGAGAGCAAATAAGTATCATCGAACGATCACTATCAAGTCTGGAATTCAATTACTGGAATTGTGCTCGAATGGATTCGAAACGATGGAGAGACAGAATATTTCCCCCGAAACTAGCAAACTTTTAATTAAACTTAACTTTTTTAAAAATTGCACATCTTATTACCCATCGACGGACATCGACGATCGAAACTCTCTTCGATCTCTTTGTCAAGGCACGGAGCGGAGGAAATACGATGGACGCGAGCATATAATTCCGCAAGTCTTTCGAGCATTAACAATTGTCCCGATCACACGGAGGGATGCGCAACTTAGTTGCCGGCTGCTGGCCGATTCTCATTCGACTCTAACGGGGGTTGAACAGATAACCTGGTTTCGAAAGGGGCAGCAGATGGGGTGTTGGCCACTGGCTATCTCAGACTTCCCTCATCTTGTGCCGGTCTGCCCTCCTGCCCGCCCCGCCCCGCCACGACGTACAACCACCCTGCTTTATCCGCCCGCTCGCCATCCACCCCCATAGTTTCCTGGGAGATCGATTGTTATGCATAGCCTGTATTTGCCCGGCCAGCTCTGTAACCGGCCCCACAGTCTGGAAACTCGGGGAGAGAGTCTGCAAGAAGCGACTCGACTCTGCCGACTCGACCGATTGACCATCGTCCAGAAGGGACCCGGCCCGAGACGCTCCACGAAGAAGGCAATTTCGAATGGACAGGCAAATTAGACGGGGCCGGTTACTTTTAAGGTTTCGCGCGGGATACGGCCGGATAAATCGATAAGGCAATATTTCGCTGTTGATTTCACGCCAATTAATCGTGATCCCGGTTTTCGATCGAAATTTTTGGAACAATTGGTTCCTTCGATCGATCGCGAGTGCGTGAAGTTATATAGTTTTTATGGAAGGAAAGTGGAGAGATAAGACTGACATCTATCGACAGGAGTGGAAGGTACGGTAGAAGAGGAGAAATGTGAAACGTTACGTTAAATTAATCGAAGGTGAATTAATTGCGATGTGTTTAGAATTTATTGTTAATTATATGAAACGTTGAGTCGATCTTTTTCATAGATCGTTTCCTAATTTTCACGAGGATCGATATCGATTGCAACTTTTATTTTTGTCGAGAGAAAATTACTTGGTCGAAAAGGAGGTAATTATTCTGCGCCTGATTTTGGACGGATGTCCAAATCGTTTCAGAAGTTGTAGTAACGTCAACTTTAAATACCTCGTTATCTATTTATAGTTGAAATCGAAAATTTAATATCGTTTAGCTTCGTTTAACGAAGCTAAGATCTACAATTGCAAAGAGGTGATGTATAAATTAAATGTTCGAATTAAGATTTCAAGATGTATTTGTATGAATTTGATAATATTTCTCGTCAATTTCAACTTGGAATAATATTACGGAATAAAAGTTTGAAAATGAGAATATATAGAATTCGAAAGGCCGAATAATTGGTCGAACCGATGAAGCTAATTGATGCGGGCAGTTACAAATTTAATCCCCGGCTACAATTGTTGATTTAATTACCAACTATTATTTCTTCGAATAACTTGAGAGATCGACTATGGGGAGGAACTATTTCCGGTCGAATTTTGAGAGGCCAGCATGGACACGAGAACATGCCACCGTCCAGGATGTTTATTCTTGCTTGGACCGGCCTGCTCCGAGCAAACAACGAGATGCAAATCGAGATTATTCCCGGACTGCGCTGAATTATTCGAGTCTTAATGATAGCTTAGTCCCCAACCCTTCGATCTAAGGGATCTAAGGGAACGAGAATATAATCGGACCCTCCCAAGTTAGATCCACGTTCGAAAAAATATCCAATTCCAAATAAACTATCCAGAATCGGGAAGCTCTTGGAAAATAATTCAACAATTTCAACGATCCCTAACGTTCCTCCTACTTCTCGTCTGGGCAACGATAAATCGTCCGATGAATCGATTCGAATCGCACGAAAATAAAAATCCTGAGGGGATTGTTTTCGCAAAAAGAATTTTTCCAAAAATTTTCCAAAAGACTCCCCTAATAAATTCATCCGATAATAATGGGCAATAATAACGGACACAAACGGATCTAACAGCACGGGAGAGAAAGGGTGGAGAAACCACGATATGAGATATAGAGGTGTTCGCAGGAACAATGGATACGGAATGCGGTTAACCGAAGAAAGCTGAAACGGGAGCCGGAGAATAAACCGGGGAGAAACAATAAAGTGAGCACGGGGTAAATGGGTAACGACGTTTGAATCGTCGTCGACGAAAGAACACCCCTGGGGAGAGGGAATCGGAGAGGAATCGGTGTCGTCTCCCGTGAAAATATCTCTTTTTTCCTCCCCCTCCCCTATTTTCTCACCTCAAGCCCTCGCGAGTTCGAGTCGTGGATGGAAACCACGTTTAACCTTTCTCTTCCCTCTCACCCTCCCACCCCCTCTCTTCCATTTTTCTCGCGTCACACGCGTGGAACGTGTGGGGGACGTGTTGGAAAACCAGCACACGGACGAGAGGGGTCCGTGGTGGTGTCGTGCGCGACACGATTCACGATACAAAGAAACGGCGCGTGGCCCGGAGCGTTTATGCGTTCATAAAAGTCGAAGGATCGCTTTGAGCCGGGGCAACGGTGGTTGCCGCCGTATCGTAGGAGGAACGATACGCGGGGGGATCGGCGGAGGATGAGGAGAAAAGGAAGCGGAAGAGAGAGAGAGAGAGGCTGGCGCGCGCGATGCTGTGGAGGGTGCTAAGGGGGTGGCGAGCGAGCGAGCGAACGAGGGTGTTTTTCCACCACCAGTTGCTCGCGGCATCCGCAAACCCCTCTCGATCCCGATGCTACGCTGAAAGAGAGAGAGAGAGAGAGAGAGGGAGAGAGGGAGGGAGGGAGAGAAAGAGGTGGAGAAGGTAGAGAAGGTTGGCAGACCATAAAAGTCCCAAACTCGTTTCCAACCGTCCACTTTGCTCTTTCCTCTCTTCGACGTTTTGGCCTCTTCGACCTGGATACACACACACACATACACACACGTATACGCGTTTTATGGATGTGGGATACATCACACATCCATGAACGACGGTGTTGCATATATATAGACGCGTGGGTTTCGAGGGCGTAACGAGGAACTCCGTGCAGGGACACGGAAAAAAAGAGGCTTGTCACGGTTGAACGCGTGCAGCGTGAAGGTGAACGACCGTGAAGGAGGATCTGACGACGCTGATAGAATTTAGATTAATGGACCCTTGGCACGGGGTGGATGGCGCGTGGCAGTTTGTTTGCTGTTCTTGCGCTACGGTTTGCGCTCTCGTTCCCGAACCTCCCGTCTTCTTTACTTGTTGTCTTTATGCTTAGATGTTTTTATCCAACATTGCGAAAATTTTAACAACATCCTCTTGATTATACTTCGAATCGTCTAAACATCGTTATATATTTCGTTATATATATTCACATTTTCCGATAATATATTTTATTAGAGCGAATAGAGGATTAAAGAGAGTCTAGTCGTTTCTATAACCGAAATAACAATAATCGAAAATATTGATTTTCTTCTTTTTACGGAACGGAATCCGGGATGTATTAATTAGAAAAAACCTTGACCGCTTAATTTCTATTTGCAGCGAATTTTTTCAATTCTCCATTTCACGCCCCATTCACGGAAACGGTAACAGTAGAGGAACGGCGTGTTCGAATAACTTGGAGGATTTTCTCTGAGTTAAAAGTGGACGGGTGAAGGGGGAGGGAAAAGAGAGTTTCGGATAGCCGTTGTCAACGCGTAATCGTAAACCGATAAAAACGAACGCGAAGATTTCGAAGGAACTCGTCGAGGGGTGGTTTTTTTTCAGCCACCAGTTGCTGCCAGGCCAGAAAACCCCACTCGAATCGACGCCGCATTACCGTAAAAGTCTGAACCTCTCAGTTACCGCCGTGGCTGCCGGCTGCCTCCTCTTCTTTTTCCCTTTTCCACCCTCCCCTTCCACGGGCCTCCAGACTCTCTCTCTCTCTCTCTTTCTCTCTCCCTCTCTCTCTCTCTCGCTCTCGCTCTCTTCGACCGCGAAACTGGGTTAGAGAATAAAACCAGGGGAAAAGTGTGGGCGTACGAGTCGATTGCTGGGGGAACGAACCATCACCGTGATTCCGTGATACTCCGCGATTCCGTACGTTGAAAGTTGCGCAAAGGCACGGAACCACCGATTTCGTTTAATCGAGCAACGGTGGTGGAAATGGTTCAAGGTCGATCAATCGCGAAAGCTCGAATCGTTGCCATTTAAGAAAATTCTTTCGTAACAATTTTATCACGCTTCTTTGAAATTTAGTTTGATTAGATTGTGAGAAGGGAGGAAAGTGACATTTTTCTTTTTTTTTAAAAAAAGCGAAGCGAGGAATATATTTAGCATCTAGTAGAAATAAAACAGGATAAATTTTACCATGAAATAAAATTGTTCTACTACTAAAAATATTCTTTCTATTCCGGTAACAAGACAAATCTAAAACATCAAAATCTTTTTCTTCCCGCTAAATAACACGAAATTTTAATATTTGAATAACTAATAATTGTGCCCAATCAATCAGTATAATAGTATAACAGTTATCTTCCTATAATGTTCGTGTCTATGCACGTAAATCATCTTCGCGGTGTCCATTTTTATTTTCGAACGAATAAGAAGCACGAAAGCTTTCATTATCGTCAAGATATCCATTAATTTTTGCATGTTCACACGAAATGCCTCGCGAGTAATAATTCAATACATTCATCAGAGAAAAATTCGACGCGCGGAACACGCCCGAAGGCGAAGCGTTTTTCAGCTTCCGGCGATTTCAGGTTTTAAACGCGACGAGATAAGATGTATTCGAAGGTCGGTTGACCAAGGGCCACCTTCGGCTCTTTATTTTAAAGACGTTGCCGCCGCGTCTTGGCAGGAAATTAATTTGCCCAATTATGCGGTTTTTAGTCGCGCACGACGGTTAAGAAGAAGTCGCGATCGTCGTGCATTATGCCATCGCCCCCGGCGGTAGGCGGCATACACCCTACAGCAATTCTCCGCTTACATTAGCCACCCTTATGCAAATTAATACGAAACAAAGTACGACGACGCGATCCTTCAACCCTCCGCCGAAGAAAAGATACAACGGCGTTGTCTGTCCTCCTCGCTCTTCTCAGTTTCATCCCTGATGCTTCTGGATCTCTCTTGAAATTGCGACGCGCGTGAATATCGTGTATCTAACGCGGTGATCTCCTTGAAACACGGATCTCGTCCGTTACCATGTTTCCGCGTTGGATAGTCGTCCATCGATTCTGTGAACTTGCTCTTACGGTTGACTATAAAGCAGCCTTCGATAAATTGGAAATTTCCCTCCATTAATGACTTTTAAAAAAAACTAAATTCTGTTCGTTACCAGTTTGCAAAAAGTTTTTTTTAAAAAGAAAATCCGAGAATCACAATAATAAAATTCTGTACCGAGAGATAAAGTTTTCTTTTTCTTTCTATATATTCCCTTGATTAATTTTATATTGTGTTCTTCTTCTTTGATATATTTCTTCATTCGTAGAGATGTGTAAATTATTATTATTATTATTATTATTATTATTACTTTTTTTTCGAGAAAGTTGTGATAAATTTTCCTTTCGTTCTTCTAAAATTTTCATTTCGTTTATCAGCATAAAAAAAGAGTATATGGAATAAAGATCTGGATTATAGTATCCAGATCGGTATCTCTCCGTACGGGGTGAAACAGAAGAAAATTCGAGATGGATGGAGTGGAAATTTGCAAATTCATAAGAGGTTTTCGAGTGGACGGTGGAAAGGGGGCGGTTTCGTGTTTCGTGGACACGGGGGAGGATTCTTGGGAGTGTGTGGAAAAAAGGCAATTGCAACGGACATTAGGTGGGTCGAAGTAGGTAGCGGAGAAGGTAGCTGGCCGGTAGTAGAATGAGGGATGGGCCGAGTGTCCAGGTTGGAGGGTCGTTTATTGATCTCTCAAGTCCGAACCTCGCCTCGTGTACAAGAGGGACCTAACCCCATCCCATACGCCCTCGTGACTGGCCACAACCACCCCAGCGGCCGCACGCCGAGACACTGGACACAACGACTCCCTCCTCGGCCTCTCCTTCCACCCTCCTTTATTCCACCCTCTTAGGAAAATAGGTTCCCAACCGGAGAACCCTTTGCTCGTTGCACTGAAACACAAGGCTGCTTGTTTCACGTTCACTAATCACCGAGCCGAACGATTAACACGATGTCTTACATTTTTAATCGTACGATCGTCCTCGTCTTCGTATTTTTAATCTCTCAATTTTTTCCTTTTTCTTTCAGAAATATATTCCACAAATATATATTCGTGGAATATCGAGGCTATGAAGCAGATCGAGGCTTATTTCAAGTCAAATTATTACTCTCAACGTGTCCTCTTCGTTTCGTTTATAAGTAACCGAGATTTTTCTATTCACCATATTCAATCGTCGAAAAAAAGGGGATACTCTCGAATATTTTAACGCGCATATTTCCATAACGAGAGATTCGTTAGTTTGTTTTTACCATTCAACGATATCCAATCGACACTAACAATGTTCGCCCGACAGACGGCCATTCTAACCGGAATTCCAACGTCGTCTCCGCGCGGAGGACAATGGAGTGAGATGTTCCCGCTTGAGAACCGTCCACTTAGCCCAAGGGTTGCTAGTTGCAGATAACTTATTCCAGCTTGGCCCCCGCCGCCCGACCCACCACCCTCCGATGGAACACCCTTCCTCTCTCGCAGATCTTGGCCGGCGAGCAAGCGGTCATCTTGTCTGCCCGCTCCCTCCGTAATATGGATCGTACTGCGCGAGCCATTTCCACGAGGTCTTAACAACACCGTCGGTACAGGTTGTCGATAAATCGAAAGCCGTCCAGTTCCCTCTGACACGCCTCTGCGAGCCGAGAGACGTCCGACACCTGCCCAGACTTCCTTGGTCAGTTTCGGCCATTTCTGGACGAGTATTGCGTGCGTTTCTTCGAGGATGATCTTTATGCAGTCTTCTTCTTCTTCTTCTTCTTCTTCTTTTAAATATCGGAAGAGAATTCAATGTCCAGTGCGAATGGAAGCATCGATGCGAGACGAAGCAAAGAGGGATGATTTTTTGACGCGTGTTGCGAGGGATCGAGAATCCATTTTCCTATTCAGAGGGATTTGTTGAGGAAGAAAAGACGTTTTTGATGTAGCTTATAAATATTGAGCTCCTTCCTTCGGATGAATCAACCGTTCTCTTTAGAACTTGAAGAACGACGGGGTTAATTTCTATGATATTACGACTAACCAAGAATCTTGTATTGGAATAACGTTAGAACGTGTCTATAGATAATATAGTCTAACGAAAGTGATTTGGAAAGTGATTGGATAACGAAGTGGATTTCCATTAGCATTTTTTTTCTTTTTTCACATTCAATCTTCGAGACTCGATAATCTGGACAAATAAAATAGAAAGAAGTATCGAACGTACCTCCGATTGGATCCTCGTCAAAAACTCATTTTATCCCACCCGGATAAGAAGGACAACAAACAGCCAAAAAAAAAAAAAAGACAACAAAATGATATTGTATCACATTACAATCTTCCTTCGGATGATTCGTTTGACAACGGTTGATAATCTCGTCGCGCATCGCTTATAGCTAAACGGTTGTTTCGATTCGCCAACGATTCATCGACACTTCCATATCGGGACGAGGAAAAAGGTGGAAAGGAAGGAGGGGAGAGGAAACGAAAGCTGGAGAAAGAAGATGAGGAGGGGTTCACACGCAAGAAAGTCCTTTGATAATTCTGCAATCTCATTCCCCGGTTCATTTACTTTCTTTCCCCACCTGTCTACACCTAGTTAACCCGGGCGCCCAGGCCCCCGGGAGAAGTTTTGCATCCCGGTTCTAATAATAGCTATCGCTTCATACATTTTCATGGCATTACAAAATCGGAACAAATAGAGTGTACACGCGGCAATTACGAATGCATTATGCAATATAAATATTGATGCTTCCTGCAAAAACGAGACGGCGAACGAGGCGAGCGGAATGCAAAGCGTTCCGGGAAGGAACGTATCGGCGCGGAGCGGCGTGGCGCGGCGGTCGAGAGTCGAGAGAGAGAGAGAGAGAGAGAGAGAGCAAAAGGGGGATCCCCGAGACGATAACGTCTCTCAATGGGCTCGATCTCTCGCCCGCTTCTCCTTTTTTTCTCCCCCCCTCTCCCTTCACCACGTTATTCCTATACACCGTTTCGTTCCCGTTAACGGAGGAGAGAAAGGGAAAAGAAAAAAGTTGGATTCGTTGGATACCAAGGTGGCATTAGCGGCGTATTCATCTCATTTCATTTTCTTTCTCTGGCGTTAACTGGAAAATATTTCTCGGTCGAACGATGATTCTGAATCGGGACGAGTGTTGGATTATTCGATCGCCGAGCCACGTTTGCGCGCTTCGTATCGATAATTCGATTCTTAGGATGTGAGGTGTAGTATCGTTCTATCCTTGTGATGATTTTATTATTAAAATGATAAAAAATAAGAAAGAAGAATTTCGAAGGAGAATTTGTTGAAATACAAAGGTATCTTATTGTATTTCTCGAATGAAATGTCATTCTAATTTTAATACAGATTATTTTGTTTTTAAATCAATTTGAAAATATTTTATTCGATTCGTGTTACATCGGGATAGAAATAATAAAATAGAAGCTTCGATTAAAAATATTTCTTTGACATTCTTCTTTTGGATTATATTCTACAAAAAAAGAAAAAACGATATAAAATTTGTTTGAATAGGTATCGATGGATTATCACAATCGATTATTTATTCGTCTCGTTCGTTTAATTAATAAATGCCTTTCGTACGTTTTTGTCCGATGTCGACGATGCCGGTTAAATTAAAATGATCTCGAATCCGGTCATAAATGGAAGGTTGCTTCATTAATGAGCAATTTCTTTCCGCGTTACGTTTAAGAAGTTTCTTTTAGAAAGTTGATATTAACGGGTTGCCCGCGCGACTGATAATGAATCGTCAGGTAGGAAATCGGACGTTGAAAATAGATTCGATATCCCGTAACATCGTTTACCAAATATCCTCGTTTGCTAACATTTCCTCGCTATTTAACCCCCTGGAAGTTGATCCAATTTTCAAGATTCAAGATTTTATTCGCTGCGTCTTGCCGAATCTGCTTTGGTTATAACCGGATTCTCGATTCGTGTACGCTTTAATCGCTAAATTGACAAAAATTGATTGAAAATCAGATAATTGGAGATAATGAAATTTCATAGGTTGACAAAAGAAATCGAATTACCTCATTTTAGTTTAATTCTTAAAAATTTATTGGAAACTATTCTTAATCTTTATACCCGTAACGTTTGCTTTCCAAATTAACGATTTCTAAATATCAAAAATATCAGGGAAATTTCAATTTTTCAATAGAATCAAGTGCTCTCAAAAGTGCTCTCAAAAGCACTGATCCTAATCTCCCAAAGATCTTCCAAATCCAAATTTATCTCGAATTAAAAACTTCCTTCCACTCTGCTACTTCCTCCACATTCCTTACTTAATTTCTCCTCTCGCGTATATTTATTTCTATTCTAGAATCGAACTTCAAAATTGGTGATTGCAATTAAAAAATCCCAAAACAGCTCATCTTCCAAATTCCTCTTCCTTCATCGTCCCCGCCATTCAATTTCCCAAATTTTCTTTCATTCTCACTGTCCCTGTCATCCTGCGCACAAACCGGAAACGGATACTCGGACAAACAGTCCGGATCCGATCGAAAACGTTTGAAAACGGAACGCACAGGCGTGGCCTGCGTTCGGAATCGGCGCATTTTACAATCCTCCGCCCCCTCCTCCGTTCCCCAGCCGTGTGCGTGACGCGCACACAGTGGCGCGAAAAGCGAGCGGTGGCCGGGTAAAGGCCAATAAAACTTAACTCCTAATTAAGAAGCGTGAAGGATGAATCTATTATCCGCGCGGGGGCCTTGCCAACGCAAATACGCCGGCAGTAATGTCGCCGGTTGGTACAAACATAGGCACACGGGGCGGAGGACCCGGCATACGTGTTCATTAGGCGTATTTGCTGTTTAGCATTTCAAATTCGGCGGAGAGGGCGCCGCATCCGTGGCGATACCGCCACCGTCCAGCCCTCCAGCAAGGAGGGCTCGCCGAGATCGCGGCCCTCCCCAAACCTTTCCCCCAATCAAATATTTTAATTTAATCGCCCTTCTAATGATCCGTCTTACATTCGGTACACGTGGCCGATCCCGTTTCCTCCTCCGTGTGGGCCCCCACACTTGGCGATACCTCTCAATCCCCGTGGATAGAGGGGCAGGGGGAGGGAGCCTCCTTGTGATTTAATTACTTTATCATCTGGTGGAATGCCGGTCTGGGGGCCGGGGTGAGGGATTTTCTGACGCTCTCTCTTCTCTCTGTCTCTCTTTCGCTCTCTCTCTTTTTGTGGGCGATATTGTTCGCTTGTTACGGGTCGACTTGTCGCTATGATGTATTCAGGCGTGGCTTTTCTTGTACGCGAGTTGATTGGATAATGATATTTCTTCCCAGTGAACCTTATATTTTGGGATTTTTTTTTCTTTTTTTTTTCTTTATGGAAAGAACGTCTGAAGCGGATATTCAGAGTTTTCGTTGGAAAGTTTATTATAGAATTTAAATATTGCAGTATCGGAGATTTATAAGTAGATGTATGGATTGTTGGATGTGTAGGGGAAATTGAATGTATAGTATAGGTATGGAGCGTTATAGAGATCAAATTCAATTAGTCATATCAAACAAACGCGATATTTCTCTTAGCAAGAGATATAGTGAAGGAATTGGAGGCGATAAAACGAAGGATGAAAATCATTCTTCTCCGCGATTGTTAATCACACCTTCGCACGGCAACGTTGGGACGAACGAGCTCTCTTTAATTTGCCGGGCTTAATTATATCTTTTAACATCCTGAGACGACACTCGAGATCGGTTTCATCGACGTTATTTAAATAAACGATCGGTTGGGTCACCGAGTTATTCCGCGTTTAATCGTCGAAATCGTAAATATCCCCGGTAAAATTCGTTTTATCTTAACGTTTGCACCTTTGGATCGTGCGCTGGCCAATCGCGTGTCGATGTGTTCGTGCTTGAAACGATTTTGAGAACGGCGGAACACAGCCGAATATATTAATTTAATCGTGCTATTAATGACCCGTTTTATATTCGATGTACGTGGGTGTCCATCTTTCGGATCCTGTATCTTTTAATTCCAATCACCGGGTGACCGGGGACCCGGCTATCATCGATTTAATTATTCCTCTATCTCCGTGGGGTGGATGTGCAGATTTCGCCCGAGTCGAGCCGATTTCTCTTACGTCCATTATTTCGATACGGTTGTCCGTTTTCGTCGAATTACCAACTATATTGAATAAAATTGTTGTCGTTATTCGCAATTTGTCTAACGATTCGAAATTTCTGTCTTTATTTAGCCAAATGACGTATCACGTACTTAGAAACGTACGGAAAAATTGTTATTCGCTTTTTATTTAGTATCATCACATTCCAATTGAATACATCATACGCGACCTCTTTCTCTAACTTCTTTCTTCCTTTCTTATCTCATCTGATACTTTTTATCGGATAACACGAACAAAATAATCGAATAAAATTATACGAAAATCCACGTTTTAAAGCGATACAAAAAAGTATCTATCTTCGTATCCAAGAATTAAACGGAGATTCATTCAGATTCCCTAGCTATTCGCCAATCGACTCTATCAAGATTCTCTCTCAAAAGAAACCTGTTTCCTTTCCACCTCCTCGTCCACCCCTTCAACGTGTTATTTTCAACCCCCCGCGGACGCAATTCTTGGCTCTAATTTGTATTTAATTAACCAAGTCTCCGGGCCACCTCGTCCAGGACCGTAGCTCGCCCGGTTCGGTCTGCGCGTTGGGGTTCATTAGGTTATTGAAACCTTAGACAATGTAACTAGTGGCTGGCGGATACAGTGCTCCAGGGGCTTCGTAATGCCCGCTGCCTCGAGTGCTCGCGCGTACGACATTTTGCATCTCCTGGCTGGCCACTCCCCGGGTGTACTGCACCGGGCCGAGTTCCACCGGACCAGATTCCCCTCTCTCCTTCTCGCACACACTCCGAACAAAATCCTCCACGATTTTCCCCTTTCCTTCTCACCTAACAGCCGCGGGCTGGACGCGCGAGTTTATATGCTAATAAGCCACATTAATTAAACGGGGCCGGGAGTATGTGTCCACCACCCGGCCGCCACCTTTCAGTCTCGCGCGCGCTCTCTCCAATTCTTCCCACGAAACGGAGGGAAAACTGTCCAGGCTTCCTGGACCTGGAACGACGTTTCGAAATTGCATCGCTCCATCCTATCTACGGAACGTTGATGTATTAATTAGGGGATCGAGGCATTCTCGATTTTGAGGCAAAGAAAAAGATAATTAATTTCTTTGATCGATAATCAAGACTAGGATTTATCCGTCGTGATGGATCGAAAAGTAGGGACAATAATGAAAACTGTACGTGTTTTTATACGAATAAGCGAATACATTGACTCGTGTAAGCTTATAATAGAAAATTAACCTCTTGATCGATAATCAAAACTAGGATTTATCTGTCGCGATGAATTAAAAAGTAGGAAATTACATTTTAGAAAATAATGAAAACTATACGAATAAGCGAATACATTAACTCGTGTAAGCTTATAATAAACAATGAACTTCTTGATCGATAATCAAGACTAGGATTTATCTGTCGCGATGGATCGAAAATTACGTTTTTGTACGGAAAATAATGAAAACTGTACGTGTTTCTGTACGAATAAGCGAATATATTGACTTGTGTAAGCTTATAATAGAAAATTAATCCTTTGATCGATAATCAAAACTAGGATTTATCTGTCGCCATGAATCGAAAAGTAGGAAATTACATTTTAGTAGGGAAAATAATGAAAACTGTACGTGTTTCTGTACGAATAAGCGAATACATTGATTCGTGTAAGCTTATAATAGAAAATTAACCTCTTGATCGATAATCAAAACTAGGATTTATCTGTCGCGATGAATTAAAAAGTAGGAAATTACATTTTAGAAAATAATGAAAACTGTACGAATAAGCGAATACATTGACTCGTGTAAGCTTATAATAAACAATGAACCTCTTGATCGATAATCAAAACTAGGATTTATCTGTCGCGATGAATCGAAAAGTAAAAAATTACATTTTAGTAGAGAAAATAATGAAAACTGTAGGAATAAACGAATACATTGTGCGTAAACCTATAATAGAAAATTAACCCCTCGATCGATAATCAAAACTAGGATTTATCTGTCGCGATGAATCGAAAAGTAGGAAATTACATTTTAGAAAATAATGAAAACTGTAGGAATAAACGAATACATTGTGCGTAAACCTATAATAGAAAATTAACCCCTTTGATCGATAATCAAAACTGGGATTTATCCGTCGCGATGGATCGAAAAGTAGGGAAAATAATGAAAACTGTACGTGTTTCTGTACGAATAAGCGAATACATTGACTCGTGTGTTGTGCATAAGCCTATAATAGGATTTCTTAGGAGGATGATAGCAGTTTAAAGAGATCGTAGAGATGGGCGGACTCGTACTACGTGATTGCGCGTTGGCACTACTGATTGACGGGACGATGGACAAGTTGGTCGATGCATAATTTATGAGAGGATATAACGGGGGAGGGATGTAACGCGCAACTTTTGAAACGGGAGAGAGTGTAGACGAGATTAATGCGCGGTATACATTATAGGTATAGATTTTTAAAAAGTGTCGCGGAATGAATGGCTCGCGTCAACGGGGCGACTCGACGATGCCCAGCAGCGTTGAGATCGAGGGCAGATAGACGTCTGGATGTTGAACGAGTCCGCGTGACGATGCTATTTAACTGCGGTGACAGGGCTCGATAACGGTCGAGCTTTGAATTTTTCTAATTACAGAACGGTACAACACGGGTGCAGAATAAGAAGAATTAAGAAATCAAATCGGCTCTTTTCAATTTCCATCTATATTTTTCTCGCTCAGTTCGGATAACTCTCAGAACCTGGTTAACCCAAGCTTCTTTGACTTCTTTGTATATATATATAAATAACCTCGGATATCAAAACGCGTTTAAGTTTTAATCGACGTATACGAAATATATTCTTTCCAATTGTTCGCTCCATCTCATCATTGGAACGAAAAAAACAAGAGAGAAAACAAGAGGATGGAAGATCGAACCCCGGTCACCAATCGAGCATCGACTCGAGAAAACACTGCTGCAAGAAAGTACCCGCATACTCTCCCCTCCCCTTCGAAGAATATCCTCGTCATGCGAGCATGCGGGTGACGAAGAGATTTATTTAAGAATCCCTCTTCTTCTTCTTCTTCTTCTTCTTCTTCTTTTTCTTCTTCCTCTTCGGCCTATCCCCTCCAGGAAACGAGAGAATGGAATCCCGCCCCTCCTTCGTCGAACAGGCTGAGGGACACACGAGTTTTTGGGAGCGTCTCGGAAGCGTGCGGGACACACGGCGCCGTCTGCTTCTTTTTCATTTCCCTGGGCGAAATTTAATTTGGAACGCGTCCAGTTGCACCTTTCCGCAGTCGGAGGGGGGCCGACTGGTACGAGGAAACGAAGCCCCGGAAGATCACACGAAAAATGTACGTGCTTCGCGTCCAGGCCTCCAGGAGGATCTCCGCGGGAACGAATTAGGAATTTTACTAACTCGGATAGTCGCATTTAATTTTAAGCCGGAAACCATACGAGTCATTACTGTCTCCATTTTCGTGCGTATATTAAATTACAGGGGGAGGGGGGAGGGGGCAGCGGGAGCCGATTCGATGTAGGAACAGGAAGGGGGACGCGGAGGAACGGAACCCGGACATATTACGAAAGAGCACATGTACTACTCGAGGATTAGCCGAAGTCGGTTCTTGGTACATAGGATAATACGTTGGATGGAGGCTCGAACAATCGGGAAACTTGTTCCTCCTCGCGCGCGCCGATGAGGAATGGTGTAAGTGTTGCAAATGTCTCAATTTTCCAAATATAATGACGGATATCTTTTTGATATTAAGCAATCGAACAGCTGGAGGAATTGATCGATTAAACGAAGATCGATCTCGAATCAAAGGATTTTCTAATCGATTTAGAATCTTTGATATATCGTTAGTAAGATACCGTTTATAAGAGATATTTCTTCGGGAAGAAACGTGTCTATCTGTCTCTTAATTTATTTACTTGAATTAGAATAAATTCTATTAAAATTAAGAAAACTTTGAACCGTTATAATTTTGAAGAATAGTGAGTTTTGGTTGACGAGTGAATGGTCGTTGGAAGAGTGGAATCTTGCTGTTTAAAACGCTTTTTGATTCATCCCGATACGACTTCCGGTTCTCGAGATATCGTCGCGTAAAGAAAAGGGTAATTTTTAGTCCCTCGCTATTTCTGTCCTTGTTGTTTACCGGACTTCTCGCTCGTTTCACCGGCCTAGTATCGGACAAATATCGGACGTGACGTAAGTATCAGTTCCAAAAAATATAAATCGTGGATCCATTCATCTCGTAAACTTCAACTCTTTATATCTCGACGACGGATTGAGATATCGCGATAAAATAAAATGGGATTTCATCGGCACAGTTTTCTCCATCTCTTGAATAGATTTTGATCAAAATATTCTCAATTCAAAATTTCTCAATGTTTTTTTTTTTTTTTTTTACATGAAAATTATATAATTCTCTATCACATCAGATTTAAATGTCGATAAATCACAAATCGTATCCAAGAAAAATTGGAATTGCAGATATACCAAAATTATCGAGTATTCGATCATAAATAATGGGTGAAAATAATAATTTCGAAGAAGGATTTTTCGCATCGAAGGATAAATCGGCGAGAATGAAACTCGACGAGAAAGAAAATTAGCGAGATGAAGAAGTGCGAGCATCGTACGTGCGATATTATATACATTTTTATTTTTTTTTTTTCAAGCGTTTACACGCGACGATAGAATATATTTCGCGTTACTTAGTTTCATCTGTAGTCGTTCTTTCCCCGGAACCGCATATTTAAACACAACTTCCCTCATGAGAGCGCGCACAAGAGCTCTGAAACGTACGAAAATTAATGAAAGAGTGTGCAGCCTGTTCTCGTTGCGTCCCGTTTTCCATCCTCCTCCCCTCCTCCCTCCTCTCCGTAACCCCATCCACACTCTCTCGCATTGCGACCAATAATTTATTTGACTTTCAGTGCGCGTGACATCATCATGGACGCATTAACCGCGCTTACAATGTAACGCGATAATAAACATTAAGCGCGCTTTCACAACGTTGAATTAGTTTCCTGGTCGCTTAACCCTTCCAATCGTTTATCTCTTTGAAAATAATACATTCGTTTCTTTAATCGACTATGTAAAGAAACGTTTGATAAATTTTACTCGAGAAAATACCTTGCCAATTAAGTCGAATATGCAAGAATATTATTTTATACAAACATTCATACGAATATAAAATTTACACGAGTGGGATTTCGATAATAAAACGAACCTATTAATTTTATTTCTTCTTTATTTTTTTTTTTTTTCTAAGATTTAATATCTTTGTAATTGCATCAAGGATACGAAAACGAAAGGAAAGATTGAGAGACGTTTCCACGATCCTTTCTCGCAACAATTTCAATTCTAAGATCACGCAACGCGAAAACACTTTCACCCGATTCAACGATGACTCGATTGCAAAGATTATCCTTCGAACACATTCGTATCCTATCCTGTATGATACCTATACCAACAACAACGATCGTTGCCAATTATTAATTTATAATCGTCCACGGTGTAAACCTCTGGAATCGCGCACGGATTCGAGTCGAGCCGTGAACCTCCGTTAATTAGGTTCTTCAATCGGCAGTTATTGTTTCGTGGCGGCCCTAATTTGGCAGCCGACAGCTGCCACTGCGAGCCGAGGCGCTAATTAAAACACCTAATTGTGGCCATTAACGCGAAATGCGACGTAGCGATGCGTTGCCTGAACAAGCGGTTCACACCGATCCACGCTCGGTTATGCCCCCGCGCTTTAAACCGCGCTATAAATACGATCTAATTAGCATTTCTCGGTGTCTCGATTGAAATTAAGCGGACCCGCCAACGGAACCAGAGAGGAGAGAGAAAGAGATATCGCCTGAATCAAGCTCAAAATCGTCAATTGTCAATTGCCATTTTCCACGATCTGATTCTTGAAGATCAAGAATTATAGTTTGAAAAAAAGGGAGAGAAATGAACGAAACGAAGAAAGGAAAATTGGATTATTTTTCCAAAAATCTTGGGAAAAACACGAGCGAAATTTCGATATCGATTCGAGATCGTTCGATAAATTCGAATAAATATTGAAAGATATAATATGAAACTTTATAACACGTTAAGTTTAAATTACACGCGACGTAATAAATAAAACGTAACGTTAATATATATTATATTAACCGACATATTTTTATAATGATGGAAATGCCAACAACAATAACACTTTAAGTGTATATACATACTACTGTGTACATAAATAACAATAATTACTGTTCATGAATCATGATTAAAGATGATGAAAATAAATAGGTACGTGCAATTAGATCCGTATCTCGGACGAAAGCGTCGAGTTTTAAATTTTTGACGAAAGCGTTTGTTTGTACGTTTTCAGCGCCTACTTAACGAGAAGAGAAATAATAATCGTTAATTTATGGCGGACGGTTACGAAAAATTATCACGGCAATTATCCCGGTAAATTTTTCCCCGGTACGATGTATGTAAATTATATTCGAGCGTGGACAGGAGGAGGGGGAGGGGGAGGGGGGGGGGAAGGAGAAGGGGGTTTATAGTGTAAGCGCGAGTTTCAGTATTATTCGCGTCGCTATAGCGACGACTGTTTTGCGTTTTCGAGCTTTTTAGATACGTACCGATGATAAATTTAATTATAACCTGGATGGCGCGGGGTGTCCCGTTTTAATCTATAAATGAACGTATCTGGCCGAAGGTGGATTGCCGGGCATCATTAGAATATCGTCGAGGAAAATCGTCCGGTGGACGCGTCAAGGACGCGTTCCAAGCTTTTATTTTGCCTCTCTTTTATAAATAGAATCTATGCTGTTCGTTTTTTTTTTCTTTTTTTTTTTTTTT
>NW_025222278.1:149353-202770 GCF_014066325.1 Apis laboriosa
TTTTTTTTTTTTTTTTTTTTTTTTTCTTTCATTTTTCCCCACTCGTATCTCGTAATTTCCTTCAAGAAATTAGTCGAGTATGAAAGTGCGCGCAAGGTGATCTCATTAGAGAGGCGGGCGTGAAAGCCTTGAGCGTGTTATTTAAATTTTCTATATTGCGAAAGAAAAAAAGAAAGAGAAAATATTGTTTACAGTTATATTCAGATGAGAATATAATATAATGCGAGAATAGCTGTACGACATGTACAGATAAATTTAATCGCACGTTTCAAATTCAATTCGTACCAAGTGTGAATGCCGGCGCGATAATTCTTCCTGTTGGATATTTCGAAATAAAAATTTCCTCCAATTGCTCTGGTATTCTCATAAATTGCCATCCTTAGATTCAACTTTCTTTCGTTTATTATTACGCGTAAATTTATCCAAGTTTTTTTTGAACCAAGCACATTACTCTAGGATAGTTGATTCAACTTTAAAACCGGACCCTACAATTTTTATTTTTTAGAACAGAAACAAGAACAGCCATAGAATTATGAAATTTATGATTTCACAATTTTTTTTCCAAGCTCGAAATCCAAGAAGCCGACAATTGGATGATGGAAGAAAATTCGAAGATTATATCACGGTTCGAGTACTTCCTCGCTTCTTTGGAAAAAGATGGATATAAATCTCGTCGTTTCAACAGGCGTCGTTAAATCCAGCCAGGTAGGATGCGGCGACCAAATGTTTTTCCGGTTGCACGCCGTACTTCCCAGTCGAGAGAGACCCCGAAACTTCGTCTTCCGCGTTAACCGCGAAACCGCTCGATTCGATCCAACTACCAGGCCATTCACGTACACACAATCGAGAGCTATATATATATATATGTATGTATGTATGTATATATGATCGTATATTCCTGTGGCGTGAACGTATATATTCGCAAGATCCACGGTTCCAAGATCGCGTCTCGACCCGAAAAAGATATTGTGAGAGTGCTCGACCTCGATAAAAGAATTTCCTAGTAGCGAATTAAAGGATAAAGCGGTGGTAATTGCGGCGGGAATTTAAAGGCGGCGTCAATCGTACGTCAATTACATTCTAAAAGCATTAGAAAGCAAAGTAGAACCGGTAACTTTCTCGACTTTCATCCAATCATTCACACGCCGCGGCTTGGAAATCCGCGTCGGCGTATTGAACGATTCGCATTAATTGTGAAATGATTCCCTTTGAAATTGGATTTTGAATTTATATATATATATATATTGTTAACAAATTGCATCTATCTTTGACAGATTTCTTACATGGACAGATGAATACTGTTTATATTCGACGAGAATGAATTCTTTTAATTTAAGGAATTTTTATTTATCGAAAAGATGTCAATAGAGAATCAAATTATGATCAATATATCAATTTTCGAAATGATTAATAATTTCTTAGATGAACGTAGTTCGTTCTTATTCAAATATTCTTACTTTTATATGTATATTTATGCGTGGAAATTTTACAAAATATAACATCACACATTTTGAACGGAACATGAAAAAATTGCATTATTTTCATCCCCAACGCGATTTCAGAAATACGTTTCATTTCGTAGCATTTGAACATCAAAATTCAATCCGTTTCGTTCGATACGCCAACAAATCGTTTTCTCAAATTCCTGATCGAATTTCCCCTATTAAAACCAAACGCAGCTCAATTTCTCAGCGGCGTGGCAAAACAACCATCGTATCGCAATACTCGTAACCTCGGCACCCAACGCGAACCGCAAAACCTTTCACTCTTTCTCCCACGTCGTGAATAATCGCGATACGTTCAGTTCCACGAATTACACCAGCCATCTTCCATTCTTTGGAACGATTGTTTTCTTCTTATCGTCGGGTTAAATTGAAAACAAATCATTTGGAATTACACCAACTTATATAATCAAGGCTCATTCCCAATAAGTAAAAAAGTACAATTAACGATCATTGTTCCTTATCCAATGAAAAGTGTAATCAGTGAATCATACCGCGATACAATGTAAAAAGTAATTTTCTTTCGTCACGAATCACATTACGAGTCGTATCGAATTACGAAATCAATGACCATTCTTCTCAAGTTTCATCATGGAAATCATTCCTACCGTATCGAGTTACACTACCGTATCAAATTACATCGGGATCAATGATCATTACGAAGTCAATGACTATTCCTTCTTGTCTCGAATTACACCCAATCATTCCACGTATCGAGTCACATCACCTCAAGGAATGACCATTCCTTCTTACCTCGAATTATATTGAATTGAAATTAATTACCTACTCATCTCCATCGATCTAAATCAAATTATTCCTTCCAATGACCCAATTGTTACACAAGATGGATAACTCATTTTCTATGAGTTTCACATTAGCTCGTATTATCACAAAATTCGAACGAATCTTGTTCCACCTTCCTCGTCGAGTAATCGCGAGTCGAGTTACGGAACGATCGCTCGAATGACGTCAGTGTTGAGCCGGACGAGGATCCTAATTATCCTGGAGCCACGGATTATTCGCAGGCACGGTGGACACGGGGCTGTATTCATAGAAACAGCCGGTGTATCGGGCGTGGCGCACCGATCTCGCGTCCACTACACGTTTCGCATGTTCCCGTGGATCCCAGCGAGCGAGTAACAACCGCCGAGTGTCAAGTCGCCAGCAACACAATGACGTTATAATGACTAATGATCATATCATTTAATTAACATCGCGGCCTAACCAGGCCAGGCTTCATTAGCCCGCCGCGGCCTTAGACGGACGCGTACAACGCCACGCTTATTATGTATCTATCGGCCGGCGATTGTCCGCGGCGCGTGTTAAAGCCTCCGCGTTGTACCTGTCCCGACACGGTTCCTCGGTGTGCCGCTAAATTTCCACGTTGTACCTATGCCGCGTTCTACGCGCCCAGATAGATATACACGCGTATATATATATATGTGTATGTGTGCGTGTGTACGTGGCGCGTTGTTACGTGGCGGTGCAACGTTCTGGTTCTATCCTGAGGGAAAAGGAGGAAAGCTGGATGACGATCGATCTACTATGCTCGTGGATCACCTTCGAGACTGATATCGTTTAACCAGCTACGCTACGATGAAAGGAAGGATTTTCGGATGTTGTCGATGCTGCGTGGCGGGGTAAATTGGAAAGTCGTTTTCGTTGTTTTCAGGGATATTGGAGTTATTTTTCGAATGAACGATTTTTCGAATAGAGAAGAGAACAGAGAACGTTAAGATCGGAGAACGTTCTTTTTTTTTTTTAGAAATTTCGGTCGATAATATTGTTCCGTTTTATTTCGGAGAATTCAAAGTATATATTTGTATAAAGATCTTTTTTATTAATACTTGATTGATTAAAGCGTTACTCGTAGCTGATGGTGATTGGTCTATCGTTTTACATTTTTGGAAAGCATTAGGAGGAAGAGAAATTCATTGAGAATGAAGGGAAAAGAGTGTGAATGGAAGACATATGCATTAAGCAGAGATTCTATTTTCGTTCATTAACCTGGCTGTCGCGTGTGAACCGTTTCAAGATTCGATAGCCTGTTACGCGTGTCACTTAAACATCTGACAGGTATTTTAACACCTTGATTAAGATCTTTCGTTTAACTTCATTATTCAAGAAGTTTGCAACTGAAACTAACGATAAGAGTTGAAATATGGTAAAAATATTACTGTTTTACATACTTTCGTATTAGCTTAAAAGCAATCCGAATCTTATCTCTTAATCTTATCTTAGCATACGCTTACTTGAATTTCCTTCCGAGTGCAACCTTTCAAAAAACCATGATTTCTTAACAATTTATTCTTTTATTATTTCCCATTATACATTCAAACAGTTATATAAACATTGTAAGGAAAGTAAAATACGAAATACATGGGAAAGAAATGTGAATCACAAAAGTGTGAAAATCTTTTACATCATCTTTGTGATTCACGCAAATTCCTCTTGAAGAATACGATTACGTTCCCCTTCAAATTTTTTTTAATTCACAAATTAGATATCAATTCTAAAAATATATACTTTCTCCATTTTTCCATCTTTTTTTCGAAAATGTTTATCACTTTGTTTAATTTTCAACAAACAAACAACATGTTCCAGCAACTCGACATTGCACCAAGATTCACGTACGATGCCAACAACGTTGATACTTGTTGATCTCGCCTCGGCGTCATCGAAAATTCACCAACCGCTCATCGCCCCCCTCCCCCTCCCCTCCTCCCCTTCTCTCCCCCTCGATAAGATCAGAATCACCACCGCGAAACTTCATTACCACCTATCACACTTGCTAATTAAGTGTCAAGATATCACCGATCACCGAGCACCACCGATTCTTCCAATCGAAACAACGAAAATAGACAGTCACCTTCCTAATCGTACCATCTGCATCTCGCCTTGCCTCTTATACCTTTATTATAATTCGTTTTTAATTAAAACACGACCAGATCCCTCTCTCCGCTCCTTTCTCTCGATTCTTTCCTCAACAACTCGATCCAACGCCTATCTACTCGCAATACCAATAAGAAAAATACGTATCGCTACTACTTTTCCACTACTACGCTACTGCACTACGCTATTTCGATCGATATATCGAAAAATACAAATAACAATCATTCGATTGATCTTTCATCGACTTCTTTTCCCTCGCGCGCGCGCGCGCATATACCCTGACGAAACACCCACCCTGAAAAAAATCGCCTCGCCCCTTCCCCAAGAAGATACTACTCGGATACTCGATCGGACACCATCGATCTTTCACCCTCCGTCCTCGTTCGAAAGGAACCTCGTTCGAGGGAAAGACTGGCGGTATATATTCGCGCCATAAATCATGCATCAGCATATAATTAAACCGCCTTGTAATTAATAACTCATTTACGCCGAATAATTACGCTCCTTGAATACCACGGAGGGAAGAAGGAGAGAGACAGCGCTACTACCACCGATCCCGGAAACCTGACCCGATCGATAACCCACGCACACTATAGATATATATATATATATACACACGTAATAAACCAAGAGAAGATTTACGCGATGACTCGAATGCCTTTGAACGCGAAAACTCGCTACGAAACCGGGAATCAAAAGTCAATGCATATGTAATGGGGAAGGAGGGGAGGGTGAAGGGGTATACAGCAGGCGTTAGCCCGATCGCCGGCAGCGATATGCTAACGCGAAACGCGTTACCTGTTTACTTATGATTATACCGCAATTATTGGATTTATCGACTACCGTTTCGAAGCTCCTGATTTATTTCAACATTAATCACGTTAATGATGCGCAGCCTAGGCGCCCTTCGACCCACACCCCTCCACGCCTCCTCGTCCCCTTCTGCCTCCTCCCCCTCCCCCCTCCTACCCAGGTTGGATGGTCACCCAGCCGGCAGTTCCCTCTCTACCCTACCCTAACTCTGCTGGCGGCCAGGCAAACAGGAAATGAGCATTTCGATCAAGATCGATCGTCACAATTACCGATGATTGCCGGAACGACGACGCGGTGTTCGTCGCGACGAACGCGCGAGCATGGCGTGAAAACGGGCCCCCTAATGAGCCGAGTAACCTTAACCCACTCTCTTCCATTCGTCTCACCTTCGCTGCTAAATCACGTCTCAATTTGCCGCCATTTTTACCGGATAGAGACGTGTGTGTGTGCGATTGGTGTGTTTGTTGAACGAAGCGTGGGTGTAATTGCAAATTGTAAGTCCTGTCTGAGTTTGAGATGAGAGAATGGGGAATGCAGTTGCGATGGTGATTCCTGGGAAGTGGGACTGGGATGAGCGAGATGTCAGAAGAATTCAATGGTTGTTCGATGTGGGAAGCACTTTGGGTTGTCGAGAGAATTATTTTCGACGTTTCTTTTTCTCTTTTTTGAATCGGATTATTTTTGCTCCGTGCTTTTCCTGTGATGAATACTTTATTGCCTGGTATCCATTTTTTTTGCGATGGAAATCTTTCAAGGAATTTTCTTCGAGGATTTTTTCGAGTTTTCGAGTTATGTTCAAAATTCGAGTTGTTTCTCGTAATCTTGAAGCGAAATTCAAGTGATTCGTTGCATTATTTATATTATTATTTATAGCATAAAACTTTTATTGATTCCGATCGTTGTCAAAAATATCAAATTTCCATTTTCCAAATTTTTTTAAACTTTCGAACAATTTTAGAAAAAAAAAAAAAAAGAAGAAAGAGGTTCATAGTTATGTCCTTACGCGACGAAAAATACAAAATAATTTTTTTATAGCCGATCAACGTGCCTGTAGATCTGTCACGATCTACGCCAAGGGCCGATCGATGCACACAGCAACACAGTCGATAAGAATTAGATAATTAATTACAGCCGGACATGATGTAGCAATGCTGGGACGATATTATCGGCGCATATATTTGGCTACAGGTCACGACATACCGGCCGGGACGCGAGTGTTGAGTTGATGTTTGCCAGCTGATTGATGATGTAACATCATCCTGGCCACCCTCCCACCCGATTTCCGCCCTTTCACTCCCTCCATCTCTCTCACTTTCTATCCTTCCTCGATGGATATACATGACGGTAAACAAGCTGATCGGCTGCGTTAAATAGATTTCCACGTTCTAATGTAATTAGTTGTAAGTTGTAATTTCATCTCTAATAGAATTTAGTTAATTACATCACCAATTCTCATATGTACGTATATTTTTCGTTCACGATGTGAGGTTTGTCCGTTTATCTGTTGAATAAGATAATGAGATAGTGGAAAAAATAGTGATTGGACTTAAATAGGCGAATAATCGTTGAAGAACGGCGTGCAATCGCTTCGATTATTAAATTATGTTATGTACTTGTCGAGATTGTTGAGATTTTTTCCCCTTCCTCCTTTAATTTAGATTTAGAAAAATGTACGACGAGGATGGATGGATATTAATTATATCTCGATTGTGCAGAGCTTTGATAATGGTTGGATGATCTGACAGGATCATTTCAAAGGAGGATTATCATAAATTGGAACTAAAGAATCGTGTCAAGGCGAGGCGTAGTAAAATGGGTGAAGGTCGCGAGACTCGTTATTTCCAATCTTCGTGATTTCCCGTGGAAGATGAAAACTTACTATGTCGTTATAACATGATAATCAATTTTAATAATATCGCTGAATAGGTGAAAAGAAAAACACGAGGTAAATTCCTTTCAAAAGCTATTCAACGAGAAAATCTTCGATTCTTGCCGGCTAAAAGACTAATCAAATAATCTTTCGTCGTAAATAGAAACTGCCTCCGTATCCTTATTTACAAGAATCATGTGTCCTTCGTCACAAATATTTTCTCGACTTTTCAGACACTCGACCATTTTTATTTTAGTCAAATGTAATAATTATTTTTTCCGTCTGGATAAAAACCAATATTAATTTTGTCAAAAGCACCTGCACGTTTTTAATAATTGCGCAAAAAAAAAAAAAAATCAATTCAACCGGTTCGGTTGTTCTACGGCTACATTTACATTTCACACAAGTAAGTACTCGTTACGTATAAAAAAAAAAAAAAAANAAAAAAAAAAAAAATGCACAAACTCGTGCAATAAAAAAGGATCGATGTTACCCACAATAATTTCATCGTCCACCAAACAAGATACCATACATAAACCAATAATTTCTCAACCTCGATTCGCTCCCAATCTCCGTCGATCTCGAAAATCCCCGTATCTCAGTCGATCCAAACGCAACTGATATTTTTATCCAACTGATAAAAATATAAACGCACATTCCGCCAACTTCGATCGCTCGTTACCAATCGAAACCAATCAAACCAAGTCTGGCGTTCATCTCATTCCAGAAAAACTCGTCTTCTTTTTTTTTTTTTTTTTCTCCTCCCCCCTTTCTCGTTTCATTCAGGGCGTGTTTAGCCCTGTACGACGTTAGGTGGCGCGCGGCAAGGGGTGTGCAAGGGCATGTACCCGGTAGGTGGCCTCCACCTACGATAATCTACCCCCGTGGCCCCCATAATGCGCATCCCTCCGGCCGCAATAATGATGATTTATTTCAGAGCTAAAAATTGCGCGAACGCCGAGGCATGAGTAATGTTCCGATGTGGCCCCACCCTCCCGCACGTTGGGCCAGCCAGCTTTTTTATCCGCGCGCAAACGTTATGAATTCCATTGACCCGTGCACACACGCACGTACACACATACACATACACATACACAGCACGGTGGTAGGGGTCCCGGCGTCGAGGGCTGGTCCTCCAGATAATGGCGGATCCCTATTTATTTATCCGAGCATGCGAGCAGACACGACCGATCGTCTTCCATTCATTGGAAAGAGCTTTTTGATTCCGCAGATGTCGGGGGCTTTAAACCGCAGAGGCCACCGGGTATCGTTGCGGGCACGAGCTACGCGAGCCATCGAGCTTCGACCTCGATCGACATTGGGAGGGAAGGAGGGGGGGAGGGTGGGTGGATGGGTCGAAGCGTATTTCGGACGTTTCGCTTGATAATTGTGGCGATCGGTTATATTTTGCGTATACAAGAGAGCCCCCCTCGTGGTGGTTTTACCCCCATCGTCGATATTTTGCTTGACCGCGGAGAACCCGAGCCCCACGAATTTTCGTTCTCGAGATGAGCGCGTCGTATACGCTCGAGGTCGAGTAAATTAGGCAATTTATCTTTCCGCCAGGAGAAGAATATCTGGTTACAGCGTGAAAGGGGATAAAAATACAGCATTCGATATTATCCCGGGCCGCGAGGAATCAAAACATAATGTACGTACAAAACGATTGTTCGGTCGACGTCAGCGTCGTTCGACCGCGAAGAGCGAGAGCGAGAGCGAGAAAAAAGGAGAGTTGGTCGTTGAGAGAGAGAGAGAGGGTGAGAGAGGGGGAGGGAGGGAGAAAAACGAACGAGGGCTTGATATCGGCAGGCGCAGGGTGGGTGGAAGCCGACGACGCAGCAAACAGCATCGAGATGCACAAAAATCGGTCCTTTCAGCTTAAAATTACGGTTGTCGCGTGGGTGGCGGAATAGCTGATGGGGTGGTATTGTACGGGAGTGGTGTAGACGGGTGCAGACCCGGCCGGGTGAAGGGTATCGTGGGGAGGGCGGGAGTACCGGGAGGTAGAAGAGCAAAAGGTAGGGAGAGACGGGTGCAAAGGGGGCGGTGGTGTGTGTCCCGGAAAAAAATCCATACAATCCGATCAGGACAATGTATTCGTGTGAAACGCTCGATTGTCTGGGTGTTCACGTGTGTTCGGACATTGATACGGAAGCCAGATCTGAGCGTGCACTGATAAATGTGAAAAAATCCCCCATTTTTAAAACCAGCGACGCCTGCCGGCGCGTGATGCTGCTGCTGCTGCTGCTGCGTGAACGTGTGGGCGAACGTGTGTTGCCCCGAAGAATCAGCCCTCGTTCTATGCCTCCTCCTCGCCACCATACACACACACACACACACACACATCTACGGATATACGGATATATGCACGTACACGCATTGCCTCTTTTTACAGTTGTGTATATGTACGTATACACAACCGTTTCACTCTCTCTCTCTTTCTCCGCCTCTCTCTCTCTTTCTCGCCTCTTGTTTTCATCTCCTCCTCCTCCTCCTCCTCGATCACCACCTCTCGCTTCCACTCGTCTCGATTCTCCCTGTTTTTTTCCCTCCGCTCGGCCTCTCGTTTTCTCTCTGTCGGTCGTCGCCACCACCGCTACCACCACCGCTACCTCCACCACCTCCACCCCCCTTTCGACGAGCGGTATTGTCGAAACAACGAGAGCGGCTTTGTCCTTTGGTCCCCGCTGTAAAATCCTGGGCGTATTTTAAATTCGCGGCATTTTATCGCATTCGCTATTTATCGACGGGCTGCACGTCCAAAGGACGTCGCGTTTCTCTCTTCACCCATCCACCCTATACCCCCTTATACGTCCCTCTCGCTCTTCCCCTATGCGCGCCAGATAAAACACCCCGTGGGGTTGGATGCGCGATATCGCCGGCCGATCATCGCCGGCATGATCTTTGTTAGGCATTGGGAATTGTTGGTGTAGCACAACACGTTCGCGTCCATTGTCACGAGGGCGGCCGTTTCCCGAAGATCCTCTCCGTTCCTTCTCCGTCGCTCTCCGGGAGGGGGAGATATCTCCCCTTCCTTCCTTCCTCCCACTCTTCCGTCGGTTTAATTGGACGACTTTTCCATTTGTTCTTATTCCTTCCAACCTTCTCCTCGCCTCCTTCCAGCTCTCTACCACTTCTCCTTTCCTCGTTTCTCGCTCGGCTACAACGACGGCTATGACTACCTCGTGCCCCTTTTTTCGCTCGTTTAATTATCCCACCACGTCGCCTCTCTCGTCGCGATAAATTTATCGTCAAAGAAACGGATCCGCGAATTTCCACCACCCCGCCCACCCTATCGGTTTCAAGTTGCAGGATTCTATAACCGGCGGCCGGATTATCGAGGATGGGCTTAAGCAGATGCGAAGAATGGTTTTAATTAGTAAGAGGCACCGAGTGGCCCGGTACCTCTTCGCGGAATAAAATATTCATGTAATTATGATGGTATAATAAATTCGCGTAAGAAGTTGCAAACGGTGGTTGCAACGCGCTCACGGGGAGATTCGTAATTAGTTATGCAACGCCGGCGAAAGTAATTGGACGTACGGGGATTAAGAACGAATTAATATATATATATATGTACGTGTGTATATATATGTGCATGTGTGTGTGTGTGTGTGCGTATGTATTCCTGCAATATTTTTACTCCTTTTTTTCCTATTTTTTTTTTTCATCCTCGTATTTTATTTTTTCGACGTTCCCGGCTCGCGATGTTTCGTCTCGCTTGCTTCCCGCCGACCAATTACATTTGCTCCCTGTAAATTGCTCGCCCCCATTCGCGCGGCGATAATTATATCTCGTCAAAAGAAATACTACGTCCACGATACAAAAGTGTGCTAAAAGCGCGAATTTTTGACTTATGACCGCCATTAATACACAATTATCGCCCGTGGCAATATTCACGCGCGTTTAATCGTCTCCACGAATGAATCAAGATCGATACGTACATGGAGCGAGAGTGTGTGTGAGAGAGAAAGAGAGAGAGAGAGAGAGAGAGAGAGAGAGAGAGAGAGACAGAGAGAGAGATAGAGGGAGGGAGGGAAAAATTGATCCTCCTCCCTTACAAACGAGAAAAATATTCAATCAACGAGGAAACAGGATCTGCATAAAAAAAAAAAAAAACAAACAAAAAAATTCCTTACCCCGAAATCACCGATCGAACCGGGCCATCAATTTAATTCCTTCCGTGGCAATTCGAAAAATAACGACGTCCCCCATTAATCAATTCCGCGATCGTCGATCGACTACCAAAATTCCCCCATCAAAATTCCCCCAACGATGCCAACGATGGGTGGTTGCGGACGTCAGCGACATCGATTCGGCCGCGGAAAAGAGATTCGATTCGTCGAATCTGGAAATCTCGGCGCCGAAACGAAACGCCGAGCCCCTGCTCCCGCCGAGATGGATCGTTGAGCGGAGCCGACCGCGGCCGAAAGTCGTGTTCCACGCGGCGCTTCCGGATGGCCGGGTCGGCCGTCAGCCGGATACCGCCGATTCCAACCGGATAACGACGTCGTTCGAGATCCTACGGCGGAGGGGTCGCCGCGATTCTGCCCGCTTCGGAACCGGAGAATTGGCGCATCGTTCCCCGGCTTAGGGGAACGATATAGAGCGAAGGGGGCGTCGAACGCGATCGAGAGAGGGGTATGAGGAGAGGATCCATGGGTTGCGGCAGGAGAGAGAGCAGGCAAGATCCGCGCGGCTAGAGAGGGTGGAGTAGAGGGTGTTGGGATATAACGCAAGGGGTGAAGATGAGGACACGAATAGTCGGATTCGTTGATAGCGAGTAGGTGTACGTTCGGCTACCAATCAAGCGGCCCCGAAACCTCATCGGTTTTTTCCTCCTGTTCGATCCCCCGTCCCACCCCTTTTTTCCACCCGCTCCCGAACCGATCGTCCGTCCAACCCACCTCTCCTCTCCCTCTCCCCCTTCTCTCTCTCTCTCTCTCTCTCTCTCTCTCTCTCTTCCTCTCTCTCTCTCTCCGTCTCTCTGTGTACTCTACACGTCTCCCTCGCTCTTTCTCCGCAATTTTTTTTCTCCCACCCGCGTACACCTGTCTCTCTCCATCCAACCCCGCCACCTCGGAGCTATCCTCGTCCGCGCGGTTGGCCCACCGAACCGGCGCGCACCATACCCCCGTACTCCCTCCCCCTCCGCCCTCCTCCACCCCCCGGCCAATGTTCCATTTTTTCGCCCGGCTATCCCGCAACTCGAACTCGCGATGCAATTATAATCCAGCTTTATGAAAAAAGAGGAAGGAAAAAAAAATGCATCGCAAATGTGATTGAGCACCGATACGGTGGCGAGATTGGTCGATGGTGGGGGGAGGGAGAAGAGGGCCAAAGGTGGGCGGAGGAGAGGGCAGCTATATAGCGCGCGGCCGACTCGGGGGGTACCTACAGGTGCGGAGGGGTTCCAGGAGGGGAGGGGTGGATGGCGCGAGAGAGGCGAGCTATATACAGGGGTGTTGGGGGAGGAGGAGGAGGAGGAGGAGGAGGTGGAGGAGGAGGAGGGTGGTTGAGGGATTGGTCAAAGCGCTTGGTTGCCGGTGCTGATAAAAAATTACACCCGAAAAAAGTATCGCCGTCACCCCCCGCCCCCCTCGCCTCCCCCGTGCCACCCTCGCGCCTCACCCGCACCAACCCGATTCTTCTTCTCTTTTTCCCTCGCTCCGTTGTCGTTACGCTCTCTTTCCACCTCGTGCCGCTCTCTGTATCCCTCCCTCCCCCCTCCCGCCGCCTCTCTGAACAGTTCCACGGCTCGACAGGCCAGCCAAACCTCGGGTATACATTATTCCTGCCGGCCAACCCCTTTGGACGGCGGAACACTGAAAATTGTTCGGAAACAAATTCGTCCAGCGCCCACACCACCCCTCGCGCTCCACCTCATCCCTCCCCTCCCCCTCCCTGCCGGAGTTTCCACTCGTAGACGTGCTTCATACGCGATCGCGCGAAACGACGCTCGTCTGATTGGAACCACGCGCGATATTTTTTTCTTTTTTTCTTTTCTCTTCCTCCCTCTTCTTTCCTCCCCCTCTTCTTCACCTCTCCTTCCTCCGCCATCGTTCGCACGTATCCTAAATCGGCCGTTGATTCGTGTCGTACGTGTACGTCGTAGGGAAGGAAGGTAGGGAAAGGCCGGTGGAAAGGCCGGAGTCGCGAAGCGAGTCTTGATCGATTTAATCGGGGGTTGGTGAGGAGGGAGGGAGGGAGGATACGATCGGAGAGATTCGGGGGAGACTCTCGTTTGCGTGCGCCGAGTTTGCGTGAAACGGTGGCGCGGTTTCGCTTGACATCATTTAGCGGTTAATTTAACGCACCGCGGCCACAGCGGCGACTATCGCGCGCTCGCATGCCATTTACGCTCGCGCGTACCGCGATACCGCGGATTCGCTCGAATTAAAATCCCGTTGAATATCGTTTAATATATTAAAATAACGTTGAATAGGGTTTTCGAATTGGATTCCACCATGCGTATGGCTTGCCGGATATTCGGCTAGTTGGGACGGATCTTTCGATACGGCCGTTTCGTTTCCTCGCCTTTCTTTTCGGGGATCGATCGAATTTAAATCACGTGGGAAATTTATCGCGAGATCTGAAGAAATAAATCTTTTTTTTTTAATTGTAACGAATCGATTAGAATTAAAAATTCTAAAAACATACTTTCTTTTAAACATTTTAAGGATATTTAGAAGATACTAAAAAAAAAAAAAAAAAATGAAAAAGGAAACGATAAAGTTGATTAAGCTTGTTCAAGCTTTTCTACAACAAGTTCTTCAACTTTATTGTTAATTTCAATTGTTTCCATATTGAAAATATTTTAAGGATTATACCCGATGATCTATTTGCGTCTAATCGAGAAAAATACATTGAACAAATTATCTAAAGAGATCCGAGAGAAGGAAACGGCCAATCTTTAAAACCTGTCCGCGGTGGATATCTTTTTTTACAACTGTCAAAGCTGTGGAGCGGGGCAACGGCGTTTCATCGTTTCTTAACCGTTTAATGGATTCTATTTCCGAGGCTGGACGCGAAGGAGGACACGGAAGGAGGTCGACGAAGCAAGGAGGACGACGATTGGGAAAAGTCGCGACGAAAAAAGGTTTAAAGGTACGTAGTATGAATTTTTAAACGGATGAACGGGGTCGTGGTCGTGCGATTTCGTGCCAAATTTGGTTCCGATACGTCGAACCACGTGCTCCATCTCGCGGTTTCTTTCCCCATGCTTCTCCGCAATTTTCCACCCGCGTCCCCGCCATTAGTTGCACGATTGATACCGACTCCAATTTCTCTCTCCTTCTGAAAAAATTACGAAACCTTCGAGCCTGTCATTCGGTCTATTAACCGGCTACGCTCGACACCGACCGTTATCTCGCCCGCCGCTATGCAAATTTCCATCGACCCGGTCCGGAGAGGGAGAGAGAAGGAGAGAGAAAGAGAGAGGAAACGTTTATTTCATTTCAATCTTCCCCTCTTTATTCGAGTTTCTTCGACACGCGAGGATCGCTCGGTGATTTTTTTTAAGTGTTTGTCGATTATTTGCGCGATTATACGTTTGTAATGAAATTTTGTTAATTTGTTACTTTTTGAAGGGGTGGAAAAATAATGGATGACGATCGTAGATGATCGATTTTTTGGTAATTTGATAGATAAGTTTTAATTTCTGGAGCATGGAATTTTTTTTCTTTGGTGATTTCGAGTATTATTTTATAAGAAAATATTTAGATGAGAAACATCGTTAAAAAATGATTTCGGATAACCCGATATCGTTTTATCATTTAAATGCTTATTATTATCTAAAATATAATCTAAAGAATTAAGGAATAGATAATTACGGAAATTTTTCGAATCTCATAAAAATTCGTACGACAATTTTCATGTAAATTAAATTGAATAATTCAATGGTTTGATGAAAATAAAGAAAGGTTATTTCCAAATGTCCAGACAGTTTCTTGCCGTCATAAGACGGATAAGTTCCATTAATTTAAAATAAATTCGTAATAACAATCGGACGTTTAAATTAAATAAAGTTTGATATTAATGGGAATAAAGAAGTAAAATGACGGTAATAATGCAGGAAGAAAATACATTTGCGAATGAAATCATCGGGTCGGGTTGTTTAAGACAGGTTTAATGAATTTAATAAAGTCGAAAAAATTGTATAAATTATTAGCTATGAACCGCGTCCCAACAATATATTTAACTTTGAAAGGATCAAATGACGAATCCTAAACAGACGTGTAATATACGAAGACCTATCTTAATCAATTTGGAAAAGTATAATAAATATATTCGATACGAATAAATTAACGATCTCTCATAAAATTATTAAACCATTACGATAATCAATCTATTTAAGGTATAAAAATATTATTATCAAATAAGAGAAACAGTTTTAATTAACAATAATTCTTCTTAAGAATTATTGTTGATACATTTAAGAATAAAACTCTCAATAGTTGTTCTCGAGAGTTAAACCCCTATTTGTTTATAAAAAAAGAAATTCTCGAGGACAAGTTTCGAGAGCTTTCTTTTTAATACCTACTACTAATAATTTCCTCTTTTTTCATCGAAATAATCTCCGCAGTTCCTTGGTCATCCAGTTCCCCGAGCTTTCGCTTTGGACATTAATTGATTCTAATTTCGTTTGTTGATATCGCGGCCGACTATCCAGAGGAAGAGAGTGGTCGAGGGCGGGGTTCGTTAAAATTTTATTTCGCCATGAAAATTCGAACAAAACCTGAACACTTTTTAAATTAAATTTAATTATATTACCCCTCTTTCATTCACCCCCTCCCCTCTCCCTCTTCATCTCTCTGTTAATGCCTGTTGCGGGGTGGCACACACACACACACACACACGATGGTGTACGACCGATATAAAGTATCATCCGGACAAAGTCATTAAATGGAACTAATATGATTAAAAATTTTTTTCCGGTGGAAAAAAAAGAAAAAAAAAAAAACAAAAACGCGCAGGGAGAAAATNCAAATTGAATTATTCGAAATTTGCGTTTTATATATATATATATATGTATATATGTATATACATATATATATATATGTAACGAGGATATTAAAATGTATTACGCGCGAATGGGTGAAATTGGATANATAAAATAAACAAAAATGAAAATGAGAGAAGAAAAAAAAAAAGAAGGGAGAAACATACGTATACACCTCGATCCCTGGGCGAACCACAGATTGCACAGTTGTAAACGTATTGTGCAATATTTTCCCTGTGGCACCGGCGGCATTATCTCGAGCTGTTTCATTTACTAATTAGTAACGCGATATCATGAGCGGTTTTTACAGACCTAAATGAGAAAGGAAATGAGCACGGGTCCCAAGACCTTTGCCCGTGCTTTATTTCGAACGCGCAATTATCGCGTGCCCGGGAATTTTTCCGACGTTTCGCCAACATTTCATCGCGCGCCGACAAACGCCGCTTAAAATCCTGTCCCTTTTGATATCGGGTGAAAAACCAACTTCTCCTATAAACACGCACAAATCTATACGAATGTATATACGTACGAACGCGTGTCAATCCGAACGGGTTGATCTTCGACACAACAAAGGAACACGATCGACCAACAACGATCGAGCAACCGATCGAGGATCGATCCTATCGAATCCTATCCCAGCATTGGATTTGGAGGAGAGCGTGTGTTTCGTCCTCCCTTTTTCGCGTAAGGCAACGTGAACGGAGGGGTTGGAGGTTGGTACGCGGGGAAGGTTGCAAAGTGGAACGTGTACCAAGGAAAAGTGTGTAGTTCGGAAATAATAAACGATTAAATTCAACAGCAACATCGGGCGGCAGTAGCACGAGCTGTCCTCGGGGCAATAGCAAGCAGTGATTAAACGCAACAAGTAAAATTCGATACTCTATGAGGCGAGCTGTACGGCTAATTGGAGCGTAGTAAATAAATTATGCTCACTTGTAATGCGGTGGGATTATGTGGCGGTTCGCCGGGCGACTGATTACGGTTATTTTCCCGCTTAACACGCGCAGATAACAGAAAGCGAGAACCCGTAAGGTGTGCAACGTTACGCCACGCACCGACCGATCTTCCGGCCAATTATATTTTAGCTCATTACATCACATGGTTATTTGCAATAATTTTCAAGTGAAACGGGCGCGCGGCGCGGACACGCCGCCGCCGCCGCCGCCACCGCTGCCGTTGCCGCCTCGTCCCTCCTCGCTTATCCGTTACGTAACAAAGCAATTTGTTCGAACACGAACCGTTCTCGGTTACGGGAGCGAGAACGTGAAGAAAGTATGCTTTTTATTTTTTTATTTTTTATTTATTTATTTTATTTTATTTTATTTTTTTTTTTTGGTCCTTCGATGAAATGAGGAATTATTGGTTTCGTCGACGAATTCGGATCTCGTTGAATTTTTCTCGATGAAACAATATTTATTTGAATTGTAATTTTATTTGAAATGAGTCAATTAAAATGACTTATTCATTGTATTGCAAAGTATATACGATTCTCTGAACACGAGATCGTTCATTACCACGTTTGTTCTAGGACCACTCTGGGAGAGGTTCCATCATACGTACGTGTGCAGCTCGAGATAAGGATCGACCCGTTTGCACGAACGTAATTACTAGTGACGAATGTAACCGTAGGAGGAGCATCGCGTTAACGCCTCCGTTTTTTTTTTTTCCCTCTTCGATTTTTATCTAAAAAATTTTACAATTTTTTTTCACTCGAAAATTTGCCATGCCATGCCCATTCACCTCGGTTCAAGAAATTCTTATCCATATCGATGATCTCTCGTACACTCGCGAAGAATGTGTTTCGTTAACTCTCGTTTAGAATTGATCGGCGATTGTGCGCTAGCTGTGCATTAAACGCGAGTCGCGTTCACGGGGAAGAAACGTTTCATGCCTCTGTTAAAAGGATAAACGGAGATTACGGATCTTAACGATCGAGGTGTTTAATATATGGGTAAATGATGTTTCTAGATCGAGGCAAATACGGTGTACAACAAAGTGAAGAGTGTTGTACCGTTGAAAGTAGGAAATATCGCGAGGTAATTACGGTACAATATGGCACGTAATATGTATCTAATTATTATTTTTTTTTTATTTTTATGCCAGGTATATTTTCTAAATTATGCAATCGGTTTGCATCGAGAATGTTTTTATTAGTCGAGAATTTTTTTTTTTTTTCTTTTTTTTTTGCTTGATTTCCATATGCGATTTTAATTATTTAATTTCGAATTTGAAACAAGTATATCATAACAGGTACTCTCTTTTCTTATATTATAAGTTTCACATTTTTTTTGTCTTGTATAATCTGATTTTATTTCCAACTTTAATTGTTAATTAATTTCGAATTCTAGAATTTCTTTTCCTTGTACGATTATTAATTTTTGAATTTGAATAGTAAGCAGTAAGTTTCACTTATAATGATTTCTCGAAAATTGCGTAATAATTGCAAAAAACTTTTGTAGGGATGTAGAATGATTGCTATTTTGATCGTGTCTGGCAAGGCACGGTCCCATTCTCCTTTCTTTTTATTTTCCTGTTGTAACTTCTGTTCGATTTTTTAAAATTTAATTCGAATAATTATTTCCTATATATTTTGGTCCCGTGTTCTATTATATCCTAAATTTATTTGTCTATATCGAATTTTTAATTAATTTTGATTTAAATTTTACCAAAAATATATTTTGATACATTTTTCATTAAAAAGTTTTTTTGAAAATACTAGAATTTTTTTCTCTTAATTCTCCATTCGATCGAACACACTTCAAAATATTTATACTAATGGTGTATATATTTTATATTATAAATTATCTTTAAAAAATTGTTTCCAAATTTTCTGATTTTTAATTTGAGTCCCACACACAATTCCGACTCGTCTTCATACGTACGTTCAAGGGAACAGGAATGCACAGAGAGTGTAAAAAACTTTTTGTAAAATTTTTTCACGCGCAAAGCAAATTAAAAAATTCCCTTTTGCACTCTCTTCCAAGAAATACTTCGTACTAATTAAAATTAATCCTTTGCGGCCCAACCGGCATTCGACATTATATCCCAACTGGTTACACAATAAGCTACGTTCCAAATCTGTTCATTATATGAATGTATTTTCATGTCTTCATAATCAATAACGTAATGTATTGACATATTTTTATTAAATTAAATTATAACACCGAAGGGTACATTTTATATTTAACTTTCGCAATATCTCATTTTTTTACTATCACAGATAATACCCTTATCTAAAATCAAATTGTCTCCATGTTTTTTTAAAGAAGGATTTTTGAAAAAAATTAATATTCCTTCTTTATTCCACGATAAATTTTTAAACTAATTATTGATAAACTTCTTTATTAATGATCAATGATATGAAAAATAAAATTTAACCCATATTCGAATATAAACCATAAAGAATTAAAATAAAGATTAAAGATTCAATCGATCGATAGAATAAATAAATTGTTTGCGAAGATGTTTTAAAAGTAATAAAATCGATTTATTATACGTTTCGAATTTCGTAAATACCATCGATTCGCTTGGGATCGCGACAAAAAGCTTCCAACAAGAACGAAATAAGAAAGAAAGGAAAAAGAAAGAAAAAAAAAAATAGAACAGAAACGCTCGATTCGAGCAAATCCAAGCGTGACATCCGACGCAAATTAAAAACCTCATTACCACGGAAACGCGTTTCTCGGAAAGCTCATTACTTCCCAGTATCTCGACAAAAGCGATCGTATACACACGAGATCCTAATCGGCACGTTGCGTGAACATAATTTCGCACTACGAATACGGCTGACCTTTAAGTGGAGACGCTTTTCTGTGACTTAACCTACAAAATTATATGTCACAAAGAGACGAGTTATCTCGTCTTCTTTTTTTTAAAAATATAAAGAAAAAAAAATATCAAAACGTGCAAAATTTAATTTATTACGACAGACAATTTGTATACATTGTCTATCAGATTCCCCCAAGTCAGTATCTATTTACGTTTAATTGGATGCTTTGAAAAATTGGGACGAAAATTTTGCATTTATTATCGATATAATGTTGCATTGAAAATTAATCTTGATACGATCTGATCAGAAATCGATGTTCTGTTTTTTTTTTTTTTACTTTTCTGAGCGTGGAAATAATGTGGAAAAAAATGGAATATCGCGTAAAAATATAGGTACAATGAATATTAGATAAGAATCCAAAGAAATCGAAACGCATTTATAGATGTATTGAAATTTAATTCCAATATGACTCGGCTATAACTCCGAGTTCCTTTTATATTCGAGGTCAACGTCTATCGTTGAATCATCTCAGGATAATCCTGTATCTTTTATCACCTACTAACAGCGAATTATTCGCGGATTTTTCTGTTGTGGATCGGCCTTAAATCATACTCAATGCTTGTTTTTTCACTCGCCTGACCGGAAAAGCATGTTACGTAAGCGGCCACGCGACAACGTCAACGTTTTATATATTCTTACGTCCTTGCTCATTCACGTTTCACGATCCCGTAAATTAGTCGAGCTAATTTGTCGAAGTGCGGGGAGGAAATGGCTGCATGGACGAGTTGGAGAAAGACAGAAGCACTAATTTTGGAATATTTCACAGCGGACGATAAAAATCGATGTTAGCCTCGTTACCACGGCGGCCATGTCGACTCCATCGCGTGTTAATTGCTTTTTTCATTGTACTTAAAAAGACGACGGTCGTTATTTTCCTTTTTTCTTCGCGTCGATCTATTTTTATTTTTTTTCTCTCTACTTTTGATTCGAATGAACGGAATAGGATGTAGTGGAATTTTTTTCCTTTTACACAGTCCATTCATGAGTGTATAACAGTCATTTTTAGACAAATTCGTGCGAAGTTTCATTAAAAAAAGAAAAAAAAAAAAAAAGAAGAAGAAACGAATTCATTTCTAGAATCATTATTCTTCAAAGTACAAATACTTGGATAAACGTTCCATTAAGTTATCTCTATACACAGAGCAAGCAACATCGGGTTACCCGTCATCTCTAAACTGTTTCACTCTAAACAATCAAAATACCTTCGGTACCCAATAGCTACGTGACTTCGAGCCACGAGTTTCGTTGTTCTGCACGTTCTCACATGCAATCTAAGTACCTGACATACATTGCCCCAAAGCGGAATACAACGTCAAATACAACGATTACCTTCGAATCAATCGCTACCAGTGCGATCGAATGGCGTTTTGATATCTCCCTGTAAAAAAAAAAAAAAAAAAAAAAAAAAGAAAAGAAAATTGCAATGGTCAGCCTACAATTAACGCCTCCTTCGACACTTTCTTCATCTTCTGCTTTCTTATCGTCGATCGTATACCCGACTCCAGTAATCGTTTAACGAACTCCAAACAAGTCGGACGTATTATACAGAAATAATACGCTTTGTGAAACGTGCAAATTGCTAGCCGTTTGGCGTCGACCAAGTGTACCGAGGGGGAGAAGGAGGAGGAGGAAGAGGAGGAGGAGAAGGAGGGAGGGACGGTCCAGTGGCGTAGATGTATTCCTTGCATCTCGAGAACCAGAAACGAGGGAGGGAGGGTGGTTCACGCGGTAATTGTAATAATTGTTATTATTCGGTGTATAATTAACGCCAGGGCTCGAGCTACCACGAGCGGCCTCGCTCGGGTCTCCGACGAAAAGTTTAAGCATGCTGCCCGCCGGCCATTTGCATAATTAATTAAAGAAGGAGTCGAGTTTTCAACAGATTTTCATGCCGTGTGCCTTCTCTCCTTCGGTTCGGACGAGAACCTTCGAGATCCTCTTCTCCTTCACCCTCTCTCCCCCTACCCTACTTCGGGTCAGACGAGATTCAGAAACGACCCCGTGAAATTCAGTTTCGAGCCCGGTAGAGGGATAGAGAGGGATATTCTTGCTTTATTTCTTTTCTTTTCTTTTTTTTCTCTCTCTCTCTCTCTCTCTTTTCCCCGCCCTTCTCAAAGCGAGGGTAGCGATGGTTAACCGGCACTTCTCTCTCCTCTCTCGATCCAGTTTCACGAGCCATTTTCCATCGTTCGTCCCTCGTCGACGACATCGTCAACCTATGCCCGCCTAATCCTATATTTTTCCATTGATTCCGTCCAGTGTTCGTATCAGGGTCGAGGGTGGCCTCCGTGGAAGGGGCGAGACGAGCTGGCGGGGGCAGGAGAGGCGAGGAGGGCAAATGTAATTAATTATCCCGGTAATGACTCTGACTGATGAGCGGCCGGACAAGTCCAGCCAGCGTCGAAATAGCGTAGAAGTGGTGACGGCCTCGAACTACCGCCTCGACCGACTTACATTTCCTTTCCACGTGGTTTTTTTTTTTTCTTTCTTTTTTCACTTTTTCTTCTTCTTTCCTTTCGTCACGCTTCTTCGACGACCGCTTTTCTAACAATATCCGTGAATTTTTCAGCGTGATTGCAAAAGTTCCTTTTTTCTTTTTTAATTTGTGATCGAAACTTGAGGTTTCTGTACTTTTTTCGAGGATGCTTTTCTTTATTTTTTTCTTCTTTCTTTTTGTATTAAAAATTTCCCTTTGTATTATTTCCTCTCGATCGAATAATTTCCATCGATTCACGAATATTCAACTTAAATTTCAATTGTGAATTTTCTGAATTTTGGAAAGAGCGTTAAAGTGGTTGGAACGATTTGTTCGTTCAATTTTCCTTAAACTCGCGTCGTTAGGAGAAAAAAAGAGGGAAGTTAAGCGAGTAAGGAATAATTAAGCAATTGTTTATAACGTTGAACGTCGCGTGTCATAAGTTCTTCGGAGGCGAAACCGAGGCACGGAACGAATTGTTCCATCGATCGATCGGACGTGTTCAAGGACCGTTCATACCTGTTCCTGAAACACCACGGCGGAGAGACAACGAGAGTGGCCGGCACGGAGAGGGGCTGTGCATGACAAGGTAGATTTATTTTTTTCACACCCCACGCCAGGACTCACCAGGGGCTGGACGAGGTGTTTTAATATTTTAATAGGACGCCGGAATGGCCGGTTTCGTGACTTGGCGTTTTATAATGATATTCTCCCCGCGTTTCGTTCGTACCTAACAGGAGAAAATCAACGGCTCGAAATAACCCATTTCGTTGCCAACTTGTTCTACTATTCCGCCTAAAATAACAACCTCGACTCTTTACGCTTTGTATTACGCGTCGTTTGATCATCTCCACTCCCTCCGCTCTTCCTCCTCCTTTTTCTTTTTCTTCTTCTTTTTTTTTTCTTTTTTTTTCTTTTTTTTTTTTTTGCCCATCGTATTCTTGGACGTCATCCCGTGCCACGTACTTGTACAGCAGGATTATAAATTTCCATTCGAGCGGCGATTGTCTCTCGAGTGCACGGGACAAACGAATGATTGCTCTGTGATGAACTGAAGTATCGGGCGATGAGTCAGGCGATTAAACACAACCGTTCTCCTTCCCCTTCTCTGGTGCCCCGACACTTTTAATATCTTAGACTCTGTTACGTTTTTTTTTTTCTTTTCTTCGCACGGTTTCGCCGCGAAATGCTTAGAATTCTTTTTTTCTTTTTTTTTTATCCAACGAATAATTTCGAACGTCGATTAAGGAGATCGTTAGACTGTTGCGTCTCTACATCGATGCCAATTTTCTTGATAAATTTTAAATTTTATTATTTTATTATCGATACGCATAATGAACGATATCTATGTGAAAAATATTATTAAATATCGATCGAAAAAATTAATATTCCCAAAGTTGTAAATCTCGTCGATCTTCCTTTAAATTTTTCTTCTCTCGGAACGAGTGTCGGAATTCATTTTTTTCCAAGACTTTTCACAAATTATTCACTTCCAACACGAATCCATAGATAGAGAATTCCAATTTACCGAGCAATTGACCAACGACGAGAGTCAAATTTTCTCTTCATAAAGAACGAAGAAATATAAAGTATTTTGCCCCGCGATAATCTCGAAATCGATTAGGGGAGGGGGGGGGGATGAGCGATTATCGCGTTAAACTTTAACAAGGACCGTTGAAACGAGGCGAATATTTTCACACAGTTCGATCGCCTTCATCGAGACGATCTATAAACGTTGGAAGATGGTATCGTTATTCGGTATAGGAGGAGGAGCTGAGTCATTCCGCATCATCGTTCCCGAGTTCTTCTTTCGCATTCATCCACCATCCCCTCATTTCCCCCGTTTCAATCAATCGGCCGAGTCCAATTTCATTTCTTCCATTATCATTCTCGCTACGAAGTCGATTAAGACGGGACAGTTAAGATCTAATTACCTTCCGTCAAATTAACTCCACGTCCGAACCCGAGGTGTGTACAGCCGGGTCGGAACAATATTTACCGTTACGATTATAATCGCGCGTCACGATTCAAATTGCAAATAACGATCGAGATCGTTAAAATTCTATCGATTCACGATTAAACGTTATTTATTTCCTTTTAACTCTCTTTTCGGCCAGAGATGTTGTCCAAGAAATAATCATGGAAGGGGCGAGTTTCCTTATTCGTAGTATAGTATTTAATTGCAATTTAAATGAATCCTTTCGAGATTCGTTTTTCATCTAATGTAATTAATTGTTATCTTCTTCTTATTTCCTCCCGATTCAATGATCTCGTGGCTATTTAAAATGTATATACGTAAAATATATATACGTCGTATGATTAAAAATTCTAAGTGATAGATTAAATAAAAAAAAAAGAAATTTTTACGTAAAATTTCAAACTCTGCTTGCATCCTTAAATTAAAATTGCACAGCTCGATTTCCCGTTTCTTCACGTCCGATAAAAATCTCCCAAAAACTCGCCACAATTCATCCATCCCAATTCAAAAGACTCGTACAAGCCAATAATCATCCATCATTTATCCTCTAAAGCTAACAAACATCTCAACATAAAATTACAATCTTCCTAAGACATTGAACAACAACACCTTCAACACTTTCCACTCGAATTTTGTATTATTTACTCCTTTATTATTATTTACTCTTCGCCTAACATCTTCCTCCTCTCATCTGCCAACCCTCCAAATGCCGAAAGCCCATCCTTCCCCCATTTCCCCCAGAACCAGAAGATCCCATCGACGATAGATCGAACATTCCCCATCCTAGACCTCGCGAATATTTCCCGAGGCAGGTGGGCTCAGGGTGCAGGATTGATGCGTTGGGCAAACAGCGTAGGCGCGTCCTCGTTTGCGAGGCGGCGGCGGCGGCGGCGGCGGCGGCTCGCAATTAATCGCAGGTAGGATCGTTAATGCCGCCTAATTTCGCGGAAGGACAGAAAACGGTTCGGGCGGAGAATCACGATTCGTTAGCCGACGCGCAATTTTTATCCCCTAGGCAGGCAGAGCGTCGTCGTTCGCCAGGGTGTCACCGTGTATTCGCGGGGGGAGGGGAATATAACTAGATTTACGTCGCTCTATTATCTCTATCGTCGGGGTCGTGTGTTCTAACGGCTGAGCTGGGAGAGAGAGAGAGAGAGAGAGAAATCCGCTCGAAAATTCCGGTATTCCCGATTTTTTTACACGCGTATCGACAACGAACCAGCGAGCGAGGAGGAAGAGAGGAGGCGGGGAGGGGAAAAAAAAAAGCGACAACAACTTACGATTTATAATGCGCTGGATAAAACGAATTAAAAGCGGCGGGAGCGGAAAAATCCGAAGCGGCGCGCGTTGAAATAAAATTGCGTTCGACGGTGAGGAATACAGAGGGGAGACGAAGTATTTTTCGCGTGTCCGTGTGTATAGAATTCGTAATTAGGGGGTGCGAGGGAGTTCGTGTAATTTTGAACGGGGAAATTTGACGAAAGCTTTTCGTGGATTGAAAGGTTAATCCCTCGCCTTGTGATTTTTTTAATAACTACGCGTGTTATCGTTATTCGTCCCGGGAGAATGGTTAGAAATGGTTACGTGTCTAATTCTTTTTTTTTTTCTTTTCTTTTTCACGAATTTTCGTCGATCTTTCAAATCATTTAATTGATCGTTGTTTCGATTTAACAATTTTTGTTAACAAATTTTCTCGCGACGATAACGAAATATTTCGTAAATTAAGATTTCCATCTATTGTCAATGATTTCTTCCTTTATCTAATTTGATAATTCTCAATTGATGATTAATAAATGCGATCTTCCCGTGTAGTAGGAGGAATTATCGAGCGTGAATCGATATAAAATATTCAGCAGGTATTGGAATCACTCGAATAATACCACGTTCTTACGTTCTAATCCATCAAAACGGAAATTCGTAATCCCCGCTTTTCGAAGCACGCGCAACACAGATTCCACCCACCATAAACATTTCCTTTTTTTCTTTTTTTTTCCGAAGGATCGAAAGCCTGAACGAGAAGGGAGTAAAATCAAGCACAGAAATAACAGTGGAATCGAAAATGAGCAACGCGCCGGTTCGATCGACGAAGGAAGAGGCGAAAAGGGAGGCGGCGTAAAAATTTCGGACGGAGTCGCCGTTCGGCCGATTCGCTATAGGCGGTATCCGATTGAAGCCAAATCACGAAAAAAAAAAAAAAAAAAAAAANNAAAAAAAAAAAAAAAAAAAAAGAAGAAGAAGAAGAAGAAAGAAAAAGGAAAACACGCGAAACAAAAAAAGAGAAAAAAGGGGAAAGAAGAAATAGAAAGGAAATAAAAAATCGGGAGGAAGAAACGAAATGAAGGAAAAAAGAGGATCGAAACGTGTAGCAGGGGTGTGGATCAAGGGATGATGGAGGGGGTTGAATTCGAAGAGCGCGGTCAGAGGATAGAAACGCGGCGTGTTCGAACAGGAAGGGGTGGAAAGACGCAGGAGGGAGGGGGGAGCTGCGAGGGCAACCTTTTATAATCCGGCAAAATGCGAAACGCGCGCGCCATTTTAATCGAAATAGGTTTTTGCCTCGAAAAAAAGGAAAATAAAAAAAAAAAAAAAAAAAGAGTTCGTATTTAGAGAGAACGAAATGAGTTCACCTCCGGCTCGATGAAAGACCGATAAGCATAGCTGATTTATACGAGGGACGACCGAACCGAACCGAAGCGAAACCGTTCGCTCGTCCATTCGTTCGAGCCTTTTCTCCCTCGCCATCCGGCGAGATGCCGTGCGTTTACGCGGATATATACGATTTTGTGCATCACCCCTACTCTTCTACTCCCCTTCCCTCTCCCCTTTCTTTCTCTTTCTCCCGAATATCCCCGATTTTTCGCCACCCACCTCTCTCCTTCCACCTTCGACGTTTCGTTCGAAAGTGTATACACAAGTATATACAACGTTGGAAACACGCGTGTGCATATTACGTGTGAGCGGCGTTTAAAACAAAACAAAAAAAAAAAAAAAAAAAAAAAAAAAAGAGAGAAAAAAAGAAAAGGAAGGAAAGAGAAGGAAGAAAGAAATAAAGAAAGAAAGGGAGAAGTGGGGATGAAAATGAGAGAAACACAGAGAAAGAAAGGTAACAGGATAGGAGAAGCGGTAGAAAGAGGTAGAAAAATGCATGGCGCCTGTCCTCGTGCATTCCAATCTAGAGAGGTTAATAATATCGAAAATATTGCTCTCCCATCGGTAATTTAAATAAAAATACTTTTTTTTCACACACACACACAGCGAGTACAGGAGGGATGGCGCGCGTGCGCGTACAAACGCTGGAGGACAGTCGTCGGATGAAAAACGAGGAGGAATTAGAGGGACGGTAATTTCTGAGCCGGAATCAACACTTATTATGCCCGCGTCTATGCCGTGCTGATAAACGAACGCCTCCAAACGATGAGACGAAAAGAGAGAGAGAGAGAGAGAGAGAGAGAGAGAGAGAGAGAGAGAGAGAGAGAGACGCGCGCGTACATATATACATATTTACACGTATAGACACGTACATATGTATATCGCACCCTGGCCAACTCGAGCTCCGATCATAACGAACGATTATTTTTCATACGCTTTTTTCCGTACGGAATATTCTGATCGGAAAAAATACGACCGTGGGCTGCCGGGAAATTTCGTGCACGCCTTTGCAAGGAAATCATTTTTTGCATTTTTTTTTTGCCCCCCCTCCCTCTTTCTTTTTTTTTTTTTTTTTGATTTTTCCCCCGCACGCCATGTAAAATCGCCTGGACTTTTGGAATGAATGGAAAGCTTGTTTACTTGTTCACTATACACCACGGGGGAGGAAAAAAAATAAAAAAAGAGAGGGGGGAGAAAAATATACCGTACATATCGTATCCTTTGAAGACATAAAATTGCTGGCATATTATCGATACTTTATAGCGCGAAAGGGTTTTAAGCTGTTGTAATCAACGACATATTATAACGTAACGAAGAAAAAATAAGAACATTTTTATAGAGCAATTAGTCGTGAAACGTAGCGAGTTTAAAGATACGAATATCCCTTCTCTTTTATAAACAATATTTTCAATATTTTTGTTATAATAATTTAGACAATATTTTATCACGTGTCAAAAGAGAAAGAACAAATTTTACATAATTATCTGTACACTTTCAAATTTAAAACGAGTTCGAATCTTTCAAAAAGTAAAAATTGAGTATAATTGACGAATAATGTCACGCGACGAAATGAAGAAGAAACGGAATATCACGATCGATCGGAAATATCCTTCGAGAATTGACTCGAGATTCTCGCGCGCGTGCGAACGGAGCGTGGACAGACAGAGAGGGGACAGACAGACTCGAAGAGAGGGGAGGGAGAATTTTCAATTTTGTTCGACGGCCGGCAATTTTGAAACTAACTGGTTATCCAGAGAGTCGTCTACGCAAACAGATGAGCGTTGATTTCGTCGCTCGGCCCGTTGAATCCAGAAGCACCCTGGTCGAGGACCCTGGTCGAAAAGGGGAAGAAAGAGAGGGTGAAAGAGGGTGGCGAATTTCTGGCAGCTGTACCGGCTCGTTCCACGCTCCACGTCCCCCCGTGGAAAACATTTCTTACGGATGCAACGATTCTAAATACAAAATACCTGCTGTTATTTCGTATCGGCTTTACCTTCAAGCTTCAGCCGACGTAACGATTATGTAAAGAGGTAGAAGAGAGAAAAACCATGTGAGAAACCGGAAAATGAATGTTCACGCCTTTATCGCGCATTCCAATTATAATTAGATCCGTTAGCCTCGGATATTTACGTGTACGTTTAGAGGTGAATTGCATCAGACTTTGCTTTCTCATATCATTTAATCGAATTTCCATTGGTGTAGGTAAGTGTTGCTCTTGTCTCGATATTGGAACGGCTATTAGTTCCGCCTCGTTTGTGATTTAACATTGGTACATGTTTGATATATTTAACGTTATTATACGCGTTTTATTTCGACGATTGTTCCCGATTGTTAATTAATCGAACTTTGAAAAAAAGAAACTGGGATTTCGATAGAATTTTGTTATCATCTATTAATTGTAAAATGGTAGATTAAGCGTTACGACGATTAAAGATAGATCTATTAATTAAAATCGCGTTATTGACCGGATATGATGGAGCGTAAAATACCGTCTGATATTTTTATAATTCATTAAGAAATTGAATCGATACTCAATAGATATTACTCTATGTAATTGTAAACGACAATTTATGCAATTTTACACATTGACGATCGAATAAAATTTACGTAGATGCGAACAACGGATCACAACAGGTTGTGTTAATTCGTAATTAGTAATTTACAATTTATAATTTGAAACCGTCCTCTCCCCCGAAAAATTGATTAGCAATTGATTAAATCGATAGAGAGAAAAATTTATCCTTCCTTTATTTTCCGTAAAAAAAAAAAAAAAAATTTATCTCGTACGATTAAAATTATTCCCTCTAAAATGTTTTATATTATACTCTTTCACTCGATGAATTTATTTCGAATTTCGGTTAACAGAAATTATCTATTATCTATCGCGTAAGAATTCGACGATTCGATAATTCGTGTTAACAGGCGGGAGAATGAATACACGTATGCAAATCCATGCATGTAAATTGTCATTCTCCGACTCGCGGAGAAAATTTGCTCCCTTTTCTATCGAAGTGACGAAACACGATACCCTTTCATTGGTTAATTCGTGGCCATAAATCCCTGTCCACGACGCTTCGTTGTCGCAGGGGGGTAAAAAATATAAGAATTGATGGGACAGTTGCAGCGAGCTCGCTCCCGTTAATTCCTGGCATCCGTGGGACGACCTTGGCTACCGGGGATCGATCTTCCTCGCGATCCCCTCCAAGGGTGCGAAAATAATAACCCGACCATTCATCCCTTGCACAGTAGGTTTGTTTAACTTGGCTGTTTTATTTATTCTGTTCTAATAATTTTTTCTATCGCCACTTTTTTTCCACCTGCGCTGAAAGGGAAAGAGAAAAGGAAGGAAGAAAAATACATATTTACGAAAGGAGTTGCGCATTTTTTCTTCTTTTTTTTTTTTTTTTCTCTGTTTTTTCCTTTCTTTTTTTTTTTTACCAACTCCATACTCCGCGATGAATAATCAATCCTTCAACGGTTTAGTAGAATTTACAAGGAATTTAGAAGAGATTGCTCGAATTTTTTAAACCGTTAACATGACCTTCATGATCGATAAATATTAATAATTGAATCCAAAGTTAAATCGAAATAAATTCCGATTCGTTGCCGTTCTCTTGGTTTTCGAAAAGAGAGATGAATTTGCAAAACTTAAAATCTAAGACTCTAGATTCGAGATAAATTTGCAAAACTCTAAGCTAAGCTAAGTAGGATAATTTAAACAAAGTTTAAAAAATTGTTAAAAATATCAAAAGAATCTCGCGAATCGTGTATTTTCATTTCGGTCGAACAAAAAAAAAAGAAGAAGAAAGAGGAAAGATAAAGAAAGGGAAGAAATTAAAATATGGGAGAAGGGAAAGCGAACGTCTGGGGGACGAAAAAGGTGGTGAAAAAGAAAATAGAGAAGAAACGGTATAAATTGTTTGGCCTCGAGGGATGAGGAGGAGAAGGTTGATCGGTAACGAGGGAATGACAGAATACGAGGGACAGGAAGCAAGACGAAGGGGCGGAGGGTGGGAACAGGTGGAACGAAAGAGATTAAAGAACGAAAAAAGAGCAACGGGGCATAGGTGGATGAAAGCGCGAAATGCGGGACAGTTGGACACGCCGGACTTTTCGTCGTACATAGAGAAAACCACTCGTTTGGAACTCTCCTTGTCACCCCTTTCGCCTGAAATAATTGATGCTAGTTATGAAACGAGTTGCAAAATGGCGTAATTTAAAGTTACGATACGAGCCGCCCGCGTGTGATAAAGAGAGGGAAAAAAGAAGAGGGAGGAGAAAGAGGGAATGCTGCCCGCTTCTTTCTTTTCGCCGAACGTTTTAAGTACATAGTTCACGGCCGCGCATCTGAATCACACTGAAAGAAAAATAATTATTTTTCTTTTATTACTGGAATTATGAAACGGAATTAATTCGAGTGATATCGAAATTGTGACAAGCGAATATTCTTGAAAGTAATTTACCTCAATTGATCTCTAATAGAATTATTCTAATTAATAAAATTATTATATTCTAATTATATATTCTAATTAATAAAATTATTCTAATTTATCTAAGAATATTTTAATATCGCAAATGTTTTGTATTAATCAATTAATTCCATGCTAGAGTCGAATTTAAACATTTAACATAATTTAATAAACGATTCAAATATAACAATGCTATAATCTTCCAAAATTGTTTACAATTTCAAACTTCGAATAAAAATACCGAAGCTCTGGATAAAATGAATGATCAAACGTGATAATTTTCAACGTGTTCAATAGAAAGAGAGAGAGAAAGGCGAATGAAAAAATCGATGATCGATGATTATTGCGCGTGACGCGAGATCGGATCGAGAGGAAAATTTTGCCGCTTGGCAGAGGCACGCAATGCAAATCGGGATCACACTTTCAAGAGTCTTAGGCATTCGCCACTGAATGGCAGCGACTTGAACTTGGCCGCCAACTTAAAAGTTTTCTTGTTGGAACGGCGCCTTCCAGCTTGTCGAGAGCGAAAGCGTCGACCGCCTATTTCTAGCGTCCCGACGCCCCTTTCTTCCTGCGCCCCGACTGGCCGTCGCCGCCGACTTCGACGACTCCCACCAGCCAGAGTCACTGGGTTAAACCTACCGTCGTCGCGATCCACGCCGTATTATTCTCGCTAGATTTGCCCTCGGTTATCCATGGTTACGCGCCACGTCTAATATTCCATTCATAAATCGCGCCATACTAACCGCGAACGTCTAATCGCGGCAAATTGAAGATCACGACGCGATCCTTGAAACTTGTGAAACTGTAAATACGCAAGAATTCGACGATTCAATTATTTTTATCACATTATTCCACGAAATTACGTTTTATTCCTTCGTTCCAATATTACTTATGACGATATCGTTGTGTGTTTCACGACTGACTGATATCACCAAGACTTGAACTTCTTCTGTTCATAAATTAATCTATTTTAATCTTAATTAAATCTTTGTCGAAATTCTCTTTACATATCGAACGAAAAAATTAGGAGGATCTAATAAAGTTGATAAAAATTCCACGAGAATACACCATCTTCCTCTAAAAAAAGATTGAAAAAGAAACGGACGACAAATGGCCCGCATCATGATCACACGCACGACGCCAAGCAAAAGCAATCCCCCCTTCCATTGGACATTCTAAAAAGTCCATATACAATTTCTCTCTCTTTTTCTCTCTCTCTCTCTCTTTCTATCTCTTTTATCTCCCCTCACGTTCAACCGCGTGAAAAGTCTCCGTCTCGAGAATTAAGCATCGCAGCTGTCAAGAAGAATCGCGTCATCGATCGCCTCGCGTTCCAATCAACGCTTGTTCACTCGTTATTATTATTATTATTATTATTATTATTATTATTATTATTATTATTATTATTATTATTCTTGTCTTCGGATCGACGCGTGGCGTTCGCTTAAACTCGCTCAGATTTCCCTCTCTTTCTCTCTCTCTCTCTCTTTCTCTCTTCTCCCTCCCCCCTCCCATTTCCTCTGCCCACGAGAGAACTGTGTGCGCGCGTAGAGACGAGGAAAGAGCGGAATTCCACGCGTGTCGGAGAACGCGCACACGCGGTCGCGCCTACGTACCCCGGTTATGAATATGCATTTTCCACGGTTAAGTATGTGCAGATTGCGTCGCGATACAGTCGACGGCCGTTCATTATTGTCGCTAGCAGCTACTCGCCGCGCGAGTAGCGACGGCGGGCGGGCTCGTGCACAAGCCGGGCCGAAATTACTGATACGCGTCAATTGCAATCATCGGTGTATAACCTTCGTTGCGCGCGTGAGTGGAAGATCTTTGAACGGGGGGAAGGGGGGGGGGCGAATTGGGATGGTAGGATTCGTTTAAAGGATGGATGATCGTATTTCGACGATGCAACAAAGGTTTCTTTCAAGGATATATATGTTGTTGGAAGAATCGATAGAAATCACGATCATGCAAATTATTTGATATGATAATAGATTCGATGGATGGTATGGTTCTTTTCTTTAAAAAAAAAAAAAAAATATCTCTTTATCCAATTTCCCTCCATAGATTAAAATTATCTTGAACCAAGTATCCTGGGGTCAATTGTTGTAATTGTGGAAGAGGAGGAATTTTTTAATTTATACAAAAAAAAAAAAAAGTAATAATCCCCAAAATTTCCTCTTCCAAAAAAAGGGTAAAAAATCACGTATATAAAATATCCTCCCCTCTATTATTACAGTTCCGCGAAAAGGGAAAAAAAAATTCTCAAGCAGCCCTAAAAAAATATCCCGCCTCGTGTGCTCCTTCGTATGAATGAAAAGGAAAATAGAAAGAAAAAAGAAAACAAAAAAAAAAAAAAGAAGAAGAAGAGGAAAAAGAAAGGAAAAACAATTTTTCGCTCGTCTGAGAGGGACGAGAAGGAAAGAGGCGTTATGAAGTGCCAAAATTCAAAAGAGGGTGGCGTTACTTGATTCCGAACAGTTGCCCTCGGCTGTCAGGATCCCTTCTGCTTTCTCTCTCTCTCTCTCTCTTTCTCTCTCTCTCTCTCTCTCTCTCTCTCCCTCCCTCCCTGTGTGTAAACCCTTGCACGAGGCCCGAGAGAGGCCTCGGTGGTAAATAGGAGCGAAAGAGGAGCGGGCGGAAAGAGCGTGCTTACGGTTCTCTCTCTCCTGTTTGTAATTATTCATGAACAAAGGCCTTGATAATTGCGCTGCTTGATTGCACACTCGTGTACCGATGAGCGGCAAAGACTTCTGCTACGTGTATGGAAATGAGCGGCGCGTGTTTTTATTGTCGCGCCGCTCGTGTATATCTCCTCCCTTCCCCTCCCCTCCCGCTTCCGGTTTTACGGAGGTAGACACTGGAGGAGAAAATGCAGGATCGTTTCCCTCACGTTTCGTTTCGATCACTTTTCCTAATCTTCGAAATACATTTTCGAAGGCTTTCACCTCGTTGACGAACGACGCGATCGATATCGGGGATCTAGATCGCACGTGTTCGACGCAACGTTTCGTAACGAGGTATATTAATAAATTAATTACAGAAGGAGGAGGAGAGTTATCGTTACCGATCGACTTTCCTTTCCACGATTCCTTTCTTTTTTAGAAAGCGCGCTGCGTTCGAATCCCCGCCAAGAAGAGGGGGGCGGGGGGGGGGAGGGGGATCCGGATCGATCGGACGGAAATTGGAGCGAAGAGTGAAAATATTGTGAAAACCAGCGTTTTTTGATCGATTGGCTAGCGAACCAACGCTATATAAACTCTCAAATTTTGTAAACGTAATATTTTAGATCGTTAATAATGAACATCGATAAATCTTTTTAAGCGCAATTATTCGTGTTGTTACAATTGTTACAAAATTTTTTTTACGTAATCTCACGATCTTTTTCAATTTGATACTGTTTACACGCGCGATAACGGATCTCATTAGCAGCAAAAAAGAAACGGGATCCCCGAATATTATTTAAAGAGCATTCGTTCCGTAATACGTAATAATAATAACAATTATAATAATAACGAGAAAAGACGATCTTTCCAACCGCGCCTTCCTTTTTAATTCAAATACCTTGAATTTGAATTCCAAGTCCGTACGTCGAAGTAAAATACCCGTACCGCAAGAGTTATACGCGTCACTTTCTCTCCGCGCGTCCGCTCCAATTTTCACGGAACAATTCGCAAGGTCTTTGTCCGCCACTTCCGTCGCGTCGACGACGATATCGACGACGACCACGACCACGACGACGACGACGGTACACGACACTTTGGACTCGTGGACATGTCGTGGAAATCTTTCCGGGGGTAGAGAAAAAAGAAGAGAGAGAGAAAAAAAAAAGAAAAAAGAAGAAAAAAACGCACGCTCGATCTCCGAGATAAGTAGTTTAGTTGTACGCGTGTCGCCGCAGAACGGTGCTCAGGAAGCGCGAGAGTGCAGCAGAAGAAGAATGCTCGAGACTCGTCAGCGAGACACGCGAAAAGAGTGGCGCGGGGAGGAGAGGATGGAGGAGGGGGAAGGGAGGAAGGGCTGGTATCGCATTAAAGGGGTCTGTCACCGGCGGAGGAGGGAAGGGAGTCGTCGTGGCGCTCACCCTCTCTCGTTCCGCAAACAATGCTCCGTATCGTCGTCCATAATGAACGGGGGTACCAGGGACGTGCACACGTTCGCCCCCTTACAATCCTAGTAATAATGAGCACGCAGATTATGCGTGGTGATTGGTGCTCGATATACGCTACCCTCCGGGAAAAAAAAAGGAACGGGGAAGAATGAGACGCAAGAGGGGTCGCGAGATGGGGAAGGGGGGAGGGGGCGTGTGCACAAGATCCTCTCGATGGATACAAAACGAGCTGCCCTCAAAGACGACCGTTTTGAATTTATCGACGATCATCGGCAACGACGTCGAGGGCTTCTCACCTCGCGATGACGCGCGATGGAAAAAAAAAAAAGAAGGAAAAAAAAAATGATCGCGAGATGAGTGACGAAGGGAGAATCGAGGACAATGGAGGGTAGAAAAAGGATGTTTAGTTTGGAATTGTTAAATTGTAAATTTAGGATTGTCGAGATTCATTATAGGTTGTAGAGTATGTTTCGACACGATCGTGCCATCTGTTCGACTTGGAATTTCGTTAGAATCGTGGAAGAGTGTTATGGAATTTTTATGAAAATTGTTGAGAATACGTATCGTATGTAAGATGAGAATTACGAACGCTGCAAGTTACGAATATTTGTACGAACTGAGTCGAAAAGTTAGTGGAAAATTCTATTTACAGTGATGTTCGTATTTTCATCTATTTTTTCTTGTTACTCTAAGCATAAGACGCTAGAACCAACAAGACTTTAGCTTTAACCTCTCAAATCTCGCGGAAAATTAAAGAGAGAGATTAATCAGAATCGAATAACTTGCCACGATCGTTCACGATCGAATGATACTAAACCTTCAGGCTACACCAAATAAATTTTCGTACAACCAAACAAGAGAATGGAGAATGATCTACCGGTGCACTTACGATGATTCTCCAACACGAAGCGGGAAACGAAGGAAACGCTCGACATGCATATTCGATTTCCGAAAAAACGATACGATATACGTGATAAACGATACGAGAAGAATCCCGTTGAACGGTCGTCCGCTTTGAAGCTAATTCCCGAAACGGTGAAAAATAAAAAAGAGAAAAGGAAAAGGGAAAAAGGGAGGGGAAAAAATGCATTGCCACGTTTAAATCCGGCGATATTTCAAGGCAGAGGCCGAGTCCCGCCATCGGGGAGATTCCGGGCGCGCTTGAAAAGCAATTTCAACTTTAATTACCGTGACCGGGCTAACGAAGAATTTCGATCCTGAAGATACGTACATGATTATCGGCATAATTCAAATTGGTTCCGTGGAGTCACGCTACGACGACGTTTACGTATACATGGAACGGAACGAAAATCGAATTGGTACATACAGATTGCAACCGGAATACACGGCCAACACCAGCGTGAATGCACCAATTAGAGTATCGAAGGATTCCACCGCTACCCGCCCAAACTCCAGGGATTCCTGAAGGACCTCGACGAAGGTATTTGTCCAGCGTCGTGCTTGCGGTGTTCGTTCGAGTAACGATTCGATTCGCTGGAGGGGGAGGGGAGGGGTACACCCTAGGACACCGAATTCGTATCTGTCGCGCTCTCGTATTGTCTGTTACGCCTGTTTACACATTTGACCCGGATTTTCAGTCTCAACTTCCCCGTGCTCTTCCATCTCCACCGTCTCCTCCCTCCTGCCCCTTCTGAACACCCTATCCTTCCATTTAGATGCAATCGAACTCGATTAAGGATGTCGAAATTAACTTCGCATCCCCCGTCCAACGGCGAACGGAAATGCGTGTCGGCGAGGGTTGAAAATTTAGATTATATTCAGGTGAAAAGATGGTGCCTTGCACCAGGATGATTTTGTATTCTGTTTATCCAGTTCTGTTTATCGAGCGTTGAACAGACGTTTTAGACGTCGATGATGATGACGATGATCTTGAAAAATCTTGCGAAAGATTTAATATTATTCTGATATTAAAAAATATACCGATGTAAGTATCAATGTGTATATATATCCAATCTGCAGTTTGTCATCATTATAAAAATCCCTGAATAAAAATATCTCAACGAATCGTATGCTTTAAACCACAATTATATATATATATATATATAAAACACAAGGGATAAAGAAGAATCTCTAAAATTAATCAAGATCTCTGTATCGATATCGAACCAATCCAAAGGGATATCTCGAATTACGTCGTCTTTCGTTAAAAAGAGAATAAAAAAATCGACGAAACACGAAGAGACGATGAAAAGAAAGGATGTCTGAAAACACGGATTATCAAGATCTTTGGAAAATTTTTCACGACCGGGACGAAAAATGAAAAAAAGACGTGGAGAGAAAAGAAGATCGGGGAGGAGAGGGGAGGATAGTGGAAAGCGCGTCCTGTAGGGGAACAATGCGAGCAGGTTTTTGGTGACAGCGAAAAGCGCAGGGCGATTCTCAGAAAATAATTTACGGCAGCGACAAAAAGAGGCGGGTGGCGCCGCTATCAAAAAGTCACGCGTCTCCATTCACACACGGTCTGGCCGTGCCGATTTTTCGAAATATAAATTCCATGGCGTTACGCACACCATTTGCCAGTCGGCAAAATCGGTGTTTCCTCCGCGGCTTAAGCGAGACGCGCAGCTTAAACAACCGGCTGCGCCGCGGTACCGCCCTTTCTCCCTCCCCCCTCCGCTCTTTTTTTACATTTTTTTCATTTTTTTTTCCTTTTCCTTTTTCATTTTCTCGCATTATAAATTCTCTGCTCCGGACAGCAGCCGACCGCGCGCCCTCTTCGACCCCTCGCGTCACCCTCTCCAGGCCGCCATCGATGCCTTCCACCCCCGCGATAAACGAGCTTACGTACGCGGATGTGTCGATGTGTTTGAATCTGAACCGTGGTTGCGATCTCGGTGGTGGAGGTTGGTATGACGGTGGCTGGAAGTGATGCGAGGAGGTCGTAAAATTGGCCAACGAGTAATTTTGAAGAAACGATAAGATTAAAGATCTCGTTGCCAATTCTTCCTTTCGAACAATAAATGGTTTGAGAAAGTTTTTTTTCTCAAATCCATCGACGAGAAATATCACGATATTTGCGTTGTAATTCGTTCGTATAATTGTGGTGAACATGGAGTCAAAAATTTGCGGCAACCGATTTGCGGTTCCCACACGTGGCCGAGTTTTAATTTTGCCGATTTTTTTCCAATCTTTCGTACGTATTAAATATTTCTTGCGCGTCATATCGTAGCTGCAATATCATCGAATATTAAAATGATTACGTACGGTAGATCCGTTATAGTTAGACGAGAGGGGAAGGCTGGGATTAATTTCAAAATCCCGAGTCCGCGAGTCATTAGACTTAATTAAACCTCCACACTTTTGCCTCTCTTTTTGATATTGGTTTTTAATACAGTTATAAATTTACATTGTGCAGAAATCAATGAACGATTCGTTTTTAAAATAAAACGTAAGAACCGTATTAACGATCTATATATACATATATATATATATATATTTATATATCGATTGGAACAAATACAGAGAACGTTTCCAAAAATTTCTTACTCCCTTCCCCCATCACCACAACAAAAATTCGTATGAATTTAATTCACATTTTTACATCCTACTTCCCAATCCCATCGGTTATGATAAACATTTCGTAACGCATCACGTGTAATGATTCGGCTATAGAAAAATAATCCGTCTAAATTTTAACGAAGAGGGTGAAAAAAATGGGGAGGGGAAAAAAAATTACTCGATTGAATCCCTGGAATCGAACGAATACCGGAACGGTTTACAGGGTTGGATCGACGCCGATCAGCGTCAATACTTCTGCCCATTGCCGGCCGTATCTTCGTTAATAATATACGCGGAAATCTGATTATTTGTCTGCTTCACTGTTTTAATTTTGAACGATTTTTTTCCCAACCCCCGACCACCGTGACGCGCCCTTCGCCCACACCCCCTCCGCCACCCCGGCGCAGTTCAATGTTTTTACGCGGGGTGAGGTCCGATTGGTTGGCGGCCGCTTTCCAAGTGGGGTGGGAAATGAAAGGCTGGCCACTCTTCGCCGTATACGCGAGGATCGTAGCGAGTAACACACGTGGTCGAGCCGGAACGTGTGCTCCTGGTTCGAAGGACAGAGACGGTCGAAGGGGGATGAACCGGGGGAGAGAGGGAGAGTGGAGGAGGAGGAGGAGGAGGAGGCACAACCAAGGTACCGATACGTGCGAACGAGTGTTTGCTGGTAAAACAAACACGTTTCTCTACTCTCTCCCCGGCTCGCTTATACTCGTTCCCGCTCGAATCTTGAACGCTCGCGAACTTATTCGTCGCGTGTCGTTTTTTCCAATCGACAGATTCTACGATTTTTTTTCCTTTCTACGATTCATGAATCATGGAATCGTGATATGAAATATTCTATGTGTAGAGGATATAATAATATAATATTATCGCTAGTCGAATAAATTAGACGGAATTAATACGATTTAGAGTATTAATATATCATATTGCATATAGTGAGTAGTTTGAAAATTGATTCCGAATCGAAATGGATATTTTATCGCGATAAATATATATGTATATATATATTGATCAACGTCATTTTCTAAAAATACCAGCAAAGTGGATGACCTAAAAGTTTGCGTTGTATGGCAGTAATCTGTGATGGCGCCAGACTTGTTCAAAAGGAATGATGAAATTTAGAATTCTTATAAATTTGTATGAATCGTGTCTGACGAAGCTTGTAGTTCTCTAAAGATACGAAATAACGCACACGAAAAGTCGGCGCCAGCAGCCCCCCGATTAACGTAACAAAATTTATTACTCCCTTTCTCAAAACTTGTCATTTCCACATTTCGTCTTATTTTTCATCTTATTTTTCGTTCGCACGCGAAAAATTTCCCACTATTCCACCCCTTCGTTCTCAAAAGATCATCCAAATCTCGATAAATCCCCCTCTTCTTATTTCTGTCTCTCCCTGTATTTATTTTCCCTGTCCACAATTATTTTCCCTCATTTTCCCCATCGACGTACTTAAAAAAAGAAACGCGAACATTTCACATCGACGTACCGGCCAAACATTAATCGATTCCTTACATTTCATCTAAACGGAGGACTCGAATTTCGCCAATTGACCGGAATCACTCCGCCGCGACGCGGATCTGGCGGAAGTCGATACGCGTTTCCCCTCCACCCCTCCCTCCCCGCGTTGTAGAGAATTAATTAAAAACCGAGCGATCTCTCACGCAGGCTACAATGAAAATATTATCGAATATTTGCGCAAGACTCGGGGCTCGATCATTTTTTCCGTCGATTAATTGAAAAATCGCGCGAACCGAACTCCACGCCGAAATTTTTTTCCTCCGATCAACCACCCCCTCCCCCTCCCACACCCGCCTACACCCCATGTCCGCCATTCGATATATATATATATATACACATATATATACACGCGCGCGCATACATATTCACCGTGTTCCGTGTTCGAATCTTGGCGTGGTGGATCGTCGAAAAGCGACAGGAACAATGGAAAATCGCGGAGCGAAAGTATTCGATTCGACACGACTGGACGCTTATAAGCGCGCGCGAGCCTACCCTGTCGACGCCGCATCGCGGGAGCACACGGTGGTGCCCTACGTGGGCGCAGACCCTTTTACATTTTTACCACGGACGCGCGAGAACTCGATATTCCGACAAACACCGATTGGAAATGTTAAAAGATCGAAAGAATTTTAATGAAAACCCCCGACCATCGGCGGCCCGGCCGAACGTGCCTTTTAATAGTTCATCCGCGTCCGTTTTTTTTTCCTTTTTTTTTCTTTTTTTCTTTTTTTCGTTTTTCGTTTTTTTTTTTTTTTGCTTCACCCCTCGCTGTCCCCCACCCACCGACGGCTACGTCTCCCTGTCTCTCTCTTCTCTTCTCTCTTCTCTCCCTGTCTCTCTCTCTCTCTCTTTCTCTCTCTCTATCTCCTCTCCCCCTTTTTTCCTCTTTTTATTTCATTCGCTACGTTTCGGTCCGCGAGCGGTCCGCTGCGGCCGGACACAGAAAATATATATCTGTTGAAAAAGTAAAGCGACCGCCGTACGTTCGCCACCATTCCGGACGGATGGACGGACAGACGGGCGGACAAATGGAAGGGTGAGAAGGGTGGTGGCTGCCTTGGAAAAAAAGAGTAGCGACAAAGAGGCGGAGAGAGAGAGAGAGAGAGAGAGAGAGAGAGAGAGAGACTTGGAGAGGGAGGCACACAGGAATTATCTTTCCTCTCGTGCATGTTTATTTTTCGCGTGATTACAAACGAAGTTAATCTGAATCGAATGAAATTAATTTTATTGTCCGCGGGGAAAAGCTCATCCGCCGATCTCCTCTTTCAAGCCTTTGCTCTCATGTGACTTCGTACACACTTGCCACGATCCGAGTGTCTCGATGCACGTGTGTGTGTACGTGTATGCGTGCGCGCGCGCCGTGACGATGGATCCTAATGGACGTGCAATTCATCTGGAATTATTACCAAGAAGTCGCGCGTATACCGGACGGAATTGGAATCAATGTCCACCGGTGGTGGTCCATCCTCGCGATGGAGGGGATTTCCTGGACGATGGCGTAAGTCGGATAAAAACCATCACATCGTTTACATTTGTCAACGTCGCCGATGGAAATGAAGATTCCCCTTACGCTCTTTAAAACCGTATATTTAGAATACTCGGTGGAATACGAATCTTGAATACGACGCGTGAATCCTTATCGGAAATAACTTTTGACGAAATTAATATTGATTCTTCCGTTCTTTCATTTTTGCCGTTCGATACAATTGATAATTCTTAGGAATCGTTAAACTCGAATAAACTGTATTTCGTATTTACACGTTCTATCGATCCATCCGGTTACACGTCCAAAACGTTTATAGAATTAAATTCCTAACATCTCGAAAGATGGATAAATTACGTATTGAACGAAAAGTGAAAAAAAGGAAAGGCAGGGGGATAAATGACGAATGGCGCGAAATAGTCGGGATGGGGAAAATAGCGCGGCAAGAAGATCCGTAGCGGGTGGTACGTCGTATTTAAGTGGTTTATAATCGATAATTGGCAATTAAAAGTGTGCTCGGTATCGGCGGTCGGAGGCCGTGAAATTAAAATAGCGAAACTAGAGACACGGGGAAGGGGGGGGGGGNGGGGGGGGAGGGGGGTTGGGTGTTGATGATCGATCGGGGCAATGATCATCGAGGAAAGCCACGGGCGTAATAAATAGTCCGGCCGTGTGAAAAATGATAATCGATAAACGAACGGTGCACGTACACGTACACACGTACGCGCGAGCTTTTGGCACGGTCGGGCGCAATGTTGACAAAGAAAATTATTATTTTCGATTGGTAACACGAGCCGGTGAACGATGACCCGAAATAGTCATCGAGAAAGTGATGAACTCGAATTCCAGCCTGATTACTCGCGCGCGCTCCATTAACTCGAATTTCGCGCGAACCAATCGACCGTGGTATATATAGTCACCGCACATGCCGATCGCCCTTTCGAATGGCAAGATTCTTTCGCAATTTTAACCGTGTATATATGTATATATAATATATTTATGTCGTTATCGGTTAGAGATAAATTATCGATGTTTACACTGTGTATTTTCCATCTATGAAATCGCCCCTAAACGATCGCCTAAATATTCGGCGAACCGGGTCATTGGATTTTCGTAATCCGATCCCAACGGATCGTTATCGGACGAATTGGGCTAAGATTCGTGACATTTAGCGATTTTCCTAATTTTATTATTATTGAAAAATAAACTTTGACCTTTTTTTGGAGAGGATAATTAATTTACAATTATCATATACGAAATTGAATTTAATATTATATTCGTGTTCGCCTATATACGGAGACTAAAAAAAGGAGAAAAAAAAAATTATATTCGTGATATTTCGTACTAACTCGTCCTATTTCCGCAGCTTCTATAAATCCTCAAACGACCGGTTAAAATTATCTCGTAATTCTGAATAGAGACTGAAATTGGCATCCTACGTGTCTCTAAAAAAAGCAAGAAAGAAGGAAAGAAGGAAAGAAAGAAAGAAAGAAAGAAAGAAAGAAAGAAAGAAAGAAAGAAAAAAGAAAACGGCAAACGTTCCATATTTTCATTAGCTAAACAGACGGGCGAGAAGGCTCGCCAAAAAAAGAAAGATATCGAACATCCGAGCCATCCGAAACTTCGCAACTCCAGCAACCAGCGAAGCGAATTAACCGCGGGCGAGGGTTGAGCGCAGACAGCCTCGTCCGCGCACGTGGTGCAACGTTTAACCCAGATCGCGCGAGCACCTCGTATAAATCATTAGGCATTAGACGTGCTAATTACAACTGTCTCTAAGCAGCTACATTAGCGGAGCGTCGGTTAAACCGGCGCCACGGTTCCGGGAAACACACGAACGGGGAACGAATTTACCGCCTCTATTACCGATCCGATCCTTAACGACTTCTTGGAATGCCAAGTTTCGCGCGGAAACTCACGGTGTCGCGATCACGACCGACCACCATCCCCTCCATCCCATCAACGCGCCAGAATTACCCTTAACAATAACGATAATGCTCCTCGAGATCGGAGATAGACAGTAGGTAAGAGGGGACTCGAGACTCGATGATAATCGAGGCGAATCACGCGGAAAGGAGAGCGTGAAATGTCCAGCGACCTCAACGAAGAAAGAGGAGGGGGGGAGACGAGAGCAGATTTCATTTCGCACGGAAGCGCGTCCACGCGTATCCGTTTATATAACGCGCATATATATATAACGTTGAACGAAGGCGAGTTGTACAGCAGGCCAGATATACCGGTTTCGTGGGAGAAAGGGAGGAATCTCTTTCTCCGTCTCTTGGCGGATTAACTCGCGGTGGATCGCCGTTATTTATTTATGCGCGGCGTTCTCGCGCCGCGCATTCCTCGCGGCCAACGGGACAAACCCCGTCGTTGCGGGGAGGGAGAGGAGTCGAACGCTGGAACGAACGCTCGAGGCCAACGAAGCTCGCGCGGCCAACTTCCGGCCGGAGGAAACGAGAGAGAAGATGACAGGCGGACGTGCGGACAGGGCTGCGAAGAAAGGAGAGGGAAAGGAGGGGAAAAGGCTTTCGATGCGGCATGGAACAACGAGGGTGAAGAGATACGGGTGTACACGGGTGACCGACGGAGACAGCGAGCCGAGCGTCGAAATGGGGTGGCGAAAGGAGGATGAGTGGAAGAGCGGGGATGACGAAGTCAGAGGGAAGAGAAGAGATGCTTCGGCGAGCGTCGCTCGAGTAATTATTACGGATTTTCCGGATCTAATTCTCCGGACGGTAACACGACACAATTCACTCACGCAGATTGCGCACGAGAGGATGTAAATTCCTGTCAGTCGGACGGTCCATTTCATCTCCTCTTTTTCGTCGGCTCCTAACCGACACCGAGGTCGACGCTGGACGATTATTCGGTTTTCCACTTTCCCCTTTCTCCCTCCTTCCCCCTCCCCTTCTCCGCCCCCTACCATTCCTATTTCCACCGCCACTCTTTCTCCTCTCTTTACCGCTCTCTTTTTCACCCCCGTGCTATATCCACGAGGTGGACCGTCGGGTCGTCCCCAACCCCCTCGCCGCTTCTCGGCTTTTAACCGCGATTACGGGGATCTCGAGTAGGCCTCTCGAGATCGAAGTTAAAGGTGATTCCGCGTTTCCTCGTGTTCCACCATTTCCTTCGCGCATGCAATTTCAAGGTTACCGATCCAACTTTCGCTCTTTCTCCACCTCTCGCTCCCTCCATCCTCTCCTCCGTATCTCTTTCTCCGTATTACCTGAATTTCCGCTTAATAGAATTTCGCTCTTCATCAACGGATTCTCTCTCTCTCTCTCTCTCTCTCTCTCTCTCTCTCTCCTTTTTTCCCTTTCTTCTTTTTTCCTTCTTTTTTCCCCCGCTCTTCTTTAATCGCTTCTTTCATTTCACCGGCCCTTTTCAATTTCGACCGTTTCGCTCGGTCTTTTGAAGCCCGACCACGGAATAATAGAACAGATTCCACGGCAATTTTTTCGAATCCAACCGCGTTGCACCGCATGCGTTGCGCGCATATCAATTACGCCGATTTTTAAATTGTTGGCTCGGTTCTTCGGGGTGTCTATCGTTCCTTAATTTCCTCCGCCGCGAAAGGAGGGTGAAAGGAGAGAGGTGAATTCTCCTCTCGGCAGACGTTTCGGATCGTTTCATTGAAATCTAAAATCTGTCGAGGAGGCTCGTGGAAATGGCGAATCGGCTTAAGTATACGCTGTCGCTGTCGGATCTATCATTAGGATTAACCGGGGACGGTTAATCACCGGTTAGGTCAATTTCTCTCGATTTTGCCTCTCTCTCTCTCTCTCTCTCTCTCTCTCTCTCTCTCTCTCTCTCTCTCTCTCTGTTTTTTATATCCCGTGTTCCATGGATTTCGGATTAAAAATCGTTTCTGCGCGTGAGAATCATGCAGCTTGTCGAGCTTGAAATTTCGAATACCGTTGTTTTTCGTGTCACTCGTGCAGTTATGTGTATATATATTCGAATTTTTCTCATAACGCTAATTTATTTTTATTCGAATTTATTTTTATTCGAATAATTCGAAATGTTCGTTTTTTCTTAAATATCACTCGTTCATTCGTTTATTCCTCGTCCTTCCTTTCGAATCATTATTATCATTATTATCGTTATAAGATTATATTATGGATGACGAAAGGGAAGATTTCCAAGCTTCGTTTGCTATTCGAATGCCGATCACGGACGACGAAACGGATAAACAAATTTAACACTTCCTTGAACATCCTTTTATCCATTACACATATCCTGTCAGGGTCTATTTCATTAAGTGATCAAGCGTATCCAAAGCATTCCTCCACCAAAGGATTCTAATCAAAGGAAAGCTGTTTCCGAATTCCAGGTTCTGTTCCGATCTTGTGCAGTTACATGTCCATTCGTTTATCTCAAAGGTAATATTAGCTCGCATCAATGATTAATCATCAACATAATATAGATTTCACAGGACGAACGAAGAAACCTCGACTAACTGTTAAAATATACCGTAAATAAATATTTGAATCTAGTCTAGATTTAGAAGACGGAAATTAATTTAATATCATTACGAATGGATTTAATGGATTCCTGGAATTATTTCAATTCTTGTCGTTGTTTCTTCAAGAAAGGATTTAATCTAAGAGAATTAGCAAATAAACTCGACAAACTTTAATTCATTCAAAATAATAAATATTTCGTGGTGACCTGAATTTCGCATAAACGCCGATCTAATACCTATTTTGGAGATGCTGTCGAATAATATTTTTATATATTATAATTAAATTCCCATTGTATCGTCGTACAATCAGAAAACTGGTTTAAAAGAAAGAAGAATAAGCGATCCAAAACGAATCCAAAACTGCCAAAAGTATCCAAAACTAAAAAGGAATTCCTTCAAGAATTTCTTCCATTTCCCCTTTTCACCTCACCATAAAAGTGCATATTCCTAAACATCCACGATATATATATTCGTCGAATATTTCCCTCTACAACCTACCCCCAAAACATTCTCGGTGTTCGATGAAACAATTACAAACCGATAACTCGGAAACACGAGCAACTTAATAATTTGGCAAACTATTACGGCCCCGACGAGACCAGCGAAACGGTGTCGAAAACTCGGTTCATTTTCGTTTTAACAAAACACCACGTTGGATCAGATCGAGAAAAAGGGAACAAAGGAAGAGAGTGGGGGGAGGGTGACCGTTCCATACGATAACTCGCGTGACGCCTAATTAAACGTTCTCCGCTCAAAATATCATATTCAGCTCGGTAGAACGATCTAGATATCAGCGACCGTGTCACTGCCGTCGTGCATGCGACGACAACGGTGACGACGACGACGACGACGACGACGACGACGACGACGACGAGGAGGAGAACGACTAGACACGCACACGAGCGTATTATGGGGGTCGCAGGGACGTGTGAGTGGTCATTAAGGATGCCGGGGGCCACTAATCGTCATCAGAGACGTATTCACCGACGACCACGGGCACGCAGAAAATATAAAATTGCCCGTACACGGCGATCAATAGGCATAATGATTATTTTCCATGGTATAATGAGCGCCAGTCACTCCCACCATCGCGGATTACGTGTGCACGTTCGACGGATAATAAAGGATCCGGGTCAATAGCGATGTAATGAGGTATCTGGACATCGTCGCCAAGATTCTCGCGAGACGAGACGTTTATAGGCGTTTTTTTTTTTTTTTTTTTTTTTTTTTATCGCGCGAAATGATGAAATGAAAATGTTTCTGATCGATGGTGTTCCTTTGTGATCAATGTGACGATCGAGATTTTTCATCCTTCTTTCTATGCGAATATCGTTTCAATTTTATTTGATTTATCGTGATAAATGTTTGTGTATGTTGGGTGGAGATAAGGTATTCTGTTCTTCTTTTTTTCCCCTAATTTTTCAATGTTTACTTCGTATAAAATAAAATAAGAGTGATTATTTTGATCTCTCAAATCTCAATCAATGTCCACCGTTTCGTAATTTCCTTTATATATATATATATATTGCGGATCGTGTTATTAGGTGTTGATATTTCATACCAATATCATATTTTACCAATTATTATTTTTCCCTAACAATACAAATTGCAAGTGTCGTTGTCTAGAAAAATTTTAATTATGATTTAATCGCGATTGGATACCAAATATTTCAGTAGAAATACTCCAATGTTTTCAGGTCATCCCAAATATATCTCCATTCCGATCGCATTGATTCCACACAACTTGACAGCTATATTTTAACCACTTTATTATTCCATGAGACGCTTTGAGCCATCCTTAATTTTTCAAACTTATAATAACGCACGAATATCACCCCCGATATTACCCCCGATCTCTCAAATTTTCAGTTTTACAAATCCCGACACGAATCGCCCGTAATTAAATTAAACATTTACACGAACGATGCCCGGCAAAAATTGCCCCCATTTTGGTCGAACCACCAACGACCGATCCCACCAAAAAAAAAAAAAAAAATTGTCTTCGTATATACGCAAATTCCCCCATTCGATCGAGCACAATATTTCCATTACAATCCTTCAACGACGATTCAACGATTCAACGCGCCAACTCAAACTTTGCCGCAAACTTTCCCCGGCCCGGCCGACAGAGATTTAACGCGAAACTTCCTTCGTCGCCCTGGTAAACCCATCGTTCCACGCGCGTCACTCCACCATCGGCCGAACAAAAATTCCATTTATTCGCCTCCCCCCGTCCGCCGCGTGTGTTTTCGCCGATCGTCCGAAACGGCGATTTCACTTGCGCATATTCATTAACGAGGCTGGGATAATTCATTCGTCGTAGGAGGGGGATAAAAATATTTTTCGGTTGGTAAAAAGTGCGGCGAGAAGGGAGGGGTGGAAGAGGGTCGGAGGAGGGGAGGGAAGTTCGCGTGACGAGAATTTTCGTGGGTCCTCCTCCCCTCGGTAATTATGAGAATGCGTGTATTTAATTTTGCGCCGTGTATATTAATTCGATTCGAGTGGCGAGTCGGGGAGGAGGGGGGAGGAAGGGATGAGGCGTTCGAAGAATACGCGTAATCGTCAGGTTTCGTTTCCACCCCTTTCTCGTCCCCGCTCCCTCCTTTTGTTCCTCTCGACGCCGGTGGGAGAAATTAAATTCGACATCGGTTTTTATGCGGGCGAATTAAGGCGAGCGGAGTTTAGCGCGGCATAAAAATAGCGGCGTAAACGCGGCCGTGCGGTTTCCGGTATACGATACGATGACTTTTCCAAGGGATAATCGTGAGTCTCTCTTTCGATCACGTACGTGTACGCCGATGGACGATTTATTGTCGAGTGGAGGTTCTCACGATCGTCAACTTTTTCGAGAAATAGTGAAAGATTTTAGGAAAAAAGTTTTTCTCGTACATCGTACGACTTTCTTTGATATTCGGTTCGATGACTCGACAAGAGTAGGATTATTTTTTCGAATTTACTGTCTATGAAAAATCCACCATCGGATGTTTTCTTCGATTTTGCGTCAAGAAAAAAAAAAGGAGAGGGATCTCTTGAAAAGTTGTGACTTGGATTATTCCTACGTTATTAAAATCTGGATTTATGAGTGTATGGAAGCGCGATAAATATAATACCAGAGAGGGGTGAAATTTGAGTAAGGGACTTGGACGCGACTAGTTTTTGTCTCAGGATTCCCTGGTATGGAACGAGAATTTTACAACAGATTGCCTGTGAGTTGTGAGAGTACATATTTGCCAGGATTACTCACGACCGTTTGTGTCTTGCCCAAGGGCCCTGCAACGCTTTCCAAAAATACTCGAATTTACTGTAATAAAAAAAAAAGAAAGAGAGAGAGAGAGAGAGAGAAAAAAAAAGGAAGAGGAGACTTAAATAGACCTCTATTTTCTTTCATTTTAAACCTTCGAGTTTACCGTTCTACACGCGTAATAAACACTGGATTAACTAGAATTCCTTTTAAGCGCCATTCCCTTTATCTCCCGTGTACATTTTCATACTTATGAAACGGTGATGAAATTTTCTTCTTCTTTAAATAAATTTCACTAAAAAAAAAAAAAAAAAAAAAAAAGGACGTATGATTCCACGTATTCTTACGTAACAATTTATCAAGGAAAAAAAATTGCGAGACTACGTAAAGAACACTTTTAATCCCTCCATCAAATTTGAGATTTCGACCATTTTTGCACAGTTTAAATTCGAACGAGAGAAGATTTCATTCCAGAGAAGAAATCTCTAATCTTATATCGTATAGATTCGTTCGCAAATGTTTTTTTTTTTTTTTCTCGTTAAAAATTCCGAAGGAAAATGAATTTCACGCTCAGCCTAATGCTCGAGATTATTTTCAATCGTCTTTGAAAGTATAATTTGCGGGAAGGGAGGGAGGGGAGGGACACGATAAATTAGAAATAGAACAATTCTCGCGAAAGGCGCGAAGTTTCCCGGCAAGTTTTAACGATCCCGCGGAATTCGTGTAACGAAATTCCCGCGGACTCGCGAAAATTTCCGTAAATTAGCCATGGCGCTAAGTAACAGCGGAGTCGTCATTTCGCATAATTTACTCGCATAATGCCGGGTCGAGGCGAAATTGAATCGTTAGGACTAACCGCATCGAAATAAATGGCGAGGTCGCAATTTAATAAGGACCAGTCACCATCTTCCGGTGATTAATTCTTGCTAAAAAGTTCCCGCCAACTTTACAGACTCCTTTCTCATGGATCCTAACTTCTCGGAGTCATTCTCACCGACCGCCGACCACCCAACCCCCTCTCGAGGTGAACCGTCCCCTTCCCCGCCCGCAGAGGGCGAGGTAAACTTTCCAACCCCCTCCAACCAACTTTCTTTCCTCCTCGTAAAACAGCCGGCAACGACGCCCCTCCCGGTCCTCTGTCTAACGCCATCGACACCTAATGTATTTAATTTCCAATTAGCCGCGGCATAATTCGATCGATATTTATGGCTATCGAATAAGCCGAGACGTTTTCGTCCTCCCTTTCCTCCTCGTCTCCTCCTTCTCTCGTCCAATGTATTTTCTTTTGTTCCTTCCTGTGCTCGGCATACTTTTAAAATCGTTAATTTTCCTTTTATCTTTCTTGTCGTCCGTTTTTCGATATTTCGCAACCAATGGAAAATTTCTTTCGCTATTCGAATTTTCTCTCGCCTTAATATCTTGCGAGATCTTCTTCTTCTTCGAAGTGAAAAATTTTAAGGGTAAAATTTTTCGCGAGAAATTTCTTCCACTGCGATTTTCACTTTTAAAAATATTCCGAATGATTCGATGAATTTGCAAATGAAATGTGAAAAGAGGGATAACGAACCGATAAACTTTTGGAATGTTATTTCGAATAAAAAATTATTATTCTTCGAGAAGTTGAAGAATCTGAGGAGGGAAGAGTTCATGAAAAATGAAGTTTAATGAGAGCGTCGCGGAAGATATTCGAGAATGAGCGGCAGGATGTTCACAAATTGAAATAAGTTGCCAACAACTTGGGCAATTATGATCATAATTACGACATGCATTATGCTAATTTTCCGTTTATATCGTGCCACTCCTTATTCGCAAACTTTCGAACCGTGGAAGAAGAAGTTTTCGAAAAAGAAAATCCGGCACACCAGCGAGATCCGTCTTCTAATTTCTCTAAAATCCAGCACGAACGATAAACTATCGCATTTTTGCGATAAAAATCTTCTCAACTCGTGTTGCACCAAAGCAATAAAGGAAGATCTACAATCGTGCTCTTCGTTAATCGTTACCTTTCGCGTTTCATGAGGTGAGAAATTCACCAAAGGAAACAAATCTTCGAATACCTCGAACAAACCTTTATAAAATTCAAAACGAATTATTTAAAATTCAATAATACGAATCATTTCTTCTTCTCTACTTCTTCTCCTTCGGTTAAATTATTAAATAATATATCAATATTGAATTCAATTCTTCTAAATTCGTTAAATAAATATTCTCGACATCCTCCACTTAACCCACGTCTCTCCACGATTCCTCGATCTTCGTCAATTTATCATGTTAACTTCCACTTGATCGATGATGGCGCTTTTTTCGCGAGAATCGGGCAAAAAAAACGTGCAAAATACGATTCGATCCCTTTCACGCGAGATTCATGGAAAAGCAACAAGACAGAAAGCGAGAAGTATCGCGAATCGAGTTTCTCCCTCTTCCTCCTCGATCTGCCGCCCCCTCCCCCTCTCTTCCTCCTCTACGTTGCCTTAATGTTTCATTCGGCAACGCGAACGGGAAAGGTTTATTAAAATACGGCCGGATGAAAAACGAGAATCGTAAAAACCCAAAGTCCCAGGGCCTCTTTCGATATCTCTCTCTCTCTCTCCCTCTCTCTCTTTCTCTCTCTCTCTCATTTTTTTTCGGCAGTCAACCAGAGAGAGGGAGGAGGGGTTTGGAAAGAGGGTGGAACAGGGGAGGGGAATACAAGTTATTACGCGACGCTTGGCTCAGACCCGTTTGAAATCCCCGAAGCCATTAAAATAGAAATGGGAAACTCGGCCCTCCCAATTTCAGCATAATATTGTGATTACGATATGCAGAGACGCTTATATATTCGCGCGGGTACGGACGAATACCCCTTGCCCAGTGTACTCGCCCAATATCGGTATATCGCCCTTCCACCACCCTTGGTACATTTATTCCTGCATAATCGACCTCTCACGTCATTATATTCCTCCAACGCCTAAATGTACATTTTAATAATACTGCTGGAACGCCTGGACGAGATATATAAGGGGGAGGGGGGTTGGTTCTTAATTTTATGTCACCCGTCTTTCTTAGTAGTATATTCGTTCCTAGAATATACTTCTCTGATTCTTGAAAATTGTTGGTAAATTGTGGGTAAAGTTTCACTTCAAACAGATGCTCTTTTCGTGTAATTTCCATCGATATTCAAAGGTTAAGGGATGATTGGCGATAATTGCTTCGAGAAGAACGATGAACACTTCGATCATGTATAAAACCATTATACATTTAGTTTCGTTCGTAGAAACTACACTTTTTTTGATTCTTGAAAATTGTTGGTGGGTAAAGTTTCACTTCGCCAGATGCTATTTTCGTGTAACTTCCATCGATGATTCAGAGGTATTCAGAGGTTAAGGGATGATTGGTGATAATTGCTTCGGGAGGAACTATGGATACTTAGATTGAGCATACAACAATTATATATTTATTTAGTTTCGTTCTTAGAATATATTTTTTTGATTCTTGAAAATTGTTGGTGGGTAAAGTTTCACTTCGCCAGATGCTATTTTCGTGTAACTTCCATCGATGATTCAGAGGTATTCAGAGGTTAAGGGATGATTGGTGATAATTGCTTCGAGAG